>NC_081202.1:15137471-15437471 GCF_902713425.1 Acipenser ruthenus | reverse complement strand
ACAAGCGAAAACACTGCTTAGTCAGCTGACTCCTCCCTAATCGTCTACTTCTTTAGTGCAGGAAATACTGGTACATTTACCTTCTAATACGTTATTTGGGAAAGGGTTACAGACGAGTATGCTGAAAGGACAGAGAACATTTTTGGTGATTTCAAATTCAGACCCGAAATGTTTTTTTTTTTTTTACCCGAACCGCAAACCGCAAAAAAGTTCACATTCTGACCCGAACCCGACCCGCTTTTGGCCCCGCGGGTCCCCGACCCGATGCAGGACTGGGTGGCGGCGCTCAGCCAATTGTGTGCCGCCCCCTGGGAGCTCCGTGGTCAGCAGGGGAAAAGCCTGTTGTGTGTTATTGTTTAAAATGTATGTATTTGTTTCACAGGTGTTTTAGGTCAGCAGGGAAGGATTTATTGCCTTACTTGCCAAAGCAGTTCATGTGCAGAATGTGCCTGGGCTCGATGAATGATGAACAAGCAAGCGAGCCCAGGCACAGCTGCATAAAAGAGGCAGGGATCTCTCACTCGAGGTTGGATTGTGTACACAAATATAAACACTTGCTACTTGTACTGGAGTTAGACCAGCACGATACTTGTTTGCTTAGTGTTCGTTGTTCACTTCTAGTCTGTTTTGTTTTGGCCATCGTGCCGTTTGTTTTGGAAAATATTTGTTTAAAAGTTTTACTTGTTTATTTAATAAACACTCTTCATACCTCGCAGTACTGTGTGTGTCTCTTCCTGGTCTGATGTCACCACCAAGCCCATTCGTGACAGTAACACTGACATAATTCCATCACATTTCCTCTTGTTCAGCTTTGAGAAGCCATTTCAAAAGCAATTTTTTTCTGGATTAGTTCATGGTAATACTATAGAGAGAAGCACACATAATATAACATTGTGGGATAAGTAGTAAAAAAAAAAAAAAAAAAAAAAATATATATATATATTTTAGCTCAAAGAGCCAGCTATATATATATACACACACACACAGTATATTTAAAACAGGGATATATGTTCTAATCCAAGGCTATTACTGTAGCATGGTCAGGTCCTGTTGTAGGTGAGTACACAGGGTCTGGAAAGTATGGGGATGATTTCAGAAAATACTATGGAGGTTAAAATGGCCAAGTCACGTACATACTTTTTTTCAATAGTAGTGCTTGTTACATTAAAAATGTAAGCCTCTATTGTGCATTGTTTGACTTTTTGTATAATTTTTTTGTTACAGCACAGTTTTTTTTTTTAAATATAAACTCCTTTTTAGGATATCTTAAAACAAAACTCCCTCTACAGCAGTTAATGCATAGTGTAATATTTCTTAATACTTATCATTTAAGGTTTAACTTAAGTGTTATATTACAGTACACGACTGAGTGATACAAGCAGAGGGTACAAAGCTTTCAGTATTGTCAGCTTCTTTGTTTATGGTGAATTACTTATTTTATCAGTTATTTAAGGCTTATTTTGTATAAAAAAATGATCGTTTACCAGTATCTATACATTTTAGAAGTATTTATTCATTGGCACTCAAATTGGCAATTTTTATTTTTTTATGTTTACACCCAGCTGCGCATATGAGTACCTGCTGATTTGTGACATTGGGATTGTGGGGAGCATGAAGTCTGCAAGGAGAAAAGCACAGAAGCTGTGCATGTACTGTCATTACTTCTCTTTACAAACGTTCCTGAAATGAAGTAATGTAAACTGAGCGATTCTGTATAGATGTTATTTGAAGTATTGTATAAAAAAAAAATCCTTGTGTGAATGGGTTTGTTTAAAACCAAAAAAAAAAAAGACTGGCAGACTGACATATATTAAAAAAATTCTCTCACCTTTACCATGACACCATAATGGACGTTACTGTGTGTGTGTGAAGCCTTTCCTAGGAAACGAGACAAGATTTTGTAGAATTACTGGGAAAATGTGTTCAGGATAGTTTTACTGTCAATAATAAACTGTGGAAAATATGTTTTTCTTGTCTTTTTTCAACCCCCCATTTGTGATGCATATACAGTTTTGGTACAGAAGCATACAATTTAATGCTACAGCCCCATGTGCTCAAGGAAATTACCTCATTTTGTGTCCCATTTAGTATTAGCATGCCATGTCTTCTGTGAACATATAGTATGGAATGTTTCATAGCCTTGAAGTAGTTCCTCGCCCTGAAGCCTGTCTGCAAACTGACACGTAGACACTTTTGACCTACAAATCTAAAGCTGACCGCTTGATGGAAGTGAACAGCATGACCACCTTTTAGAAAGTTGGTCTGTAGGTGTTCCTCCCTCCCATTACAACACAATCAATATGACAGTACTTCATGTATTCTGGACTTGGCTATAAAGCTTAGTCATGTATGAATTTGTAACACTATAGTGCCAGTGTACACAGTTGTATGTATTAGTTCACTGTTTTAATGAAAGCAGTTGATAGTGTTGTACACAAAGATGTATATACTTTCTAAGGCTCTCGCATCACAGCTTCCAGATTAGTTTGCTAGGGAGTGCTCAAGGTTCTTTTTTAATTACCTGTCAAAACAATCAAGTCGATGGATGAACTGGAATTAAAACACACTGTCTACTGGCACAAAGTGCTCCTGAGTAAGAACTAATAAATATATATTTCACCAAGGATTTTATATATATATATATATATATATATATATATATATATATATATATATATTAGACACACACACACACACAGAGTAGAGTCAATTATCCAAACTAATGGGACCAATACTTATAATCGATTTGTATGGATATTACTGATGTTATATAGCTAGTAACCTATCACATTAAGCATACATAATTACAAAGCTTTACAAATCATTAAATGAATGTAATTCAGTAAAACTTTAACACCAACAGTTAAGGTAATGAAATACTGTAATTAAACGTACCATATACCAAACTTTGAAAATCATCAAAGAATTCACTGCCACTGTGTGTGTGTGAAATTCACCTCTTTCAATCTAATGGGTAAAACATGTTTGTGTTGAACAGTATCGATAACAGACAATACAGTACAGTGGGCTAGAGTTTTTTTATTCTGGTGTCCTGAAATACTTTAAATTATGCATGTAGGTTTTATTTTTATTATGAGCAGATTATCAGATGCAGACTGCTTTTCTACAGCGGGAGACAATTGTTCTTAATTAAGTTTTCAATGCAAAAAGTATCTCAGGCAATATTCTTAAGAAAAAATAATATCCATAAGAATTAACAGTATCATTACATTTCTCCAAATAATAAAGCAGTAATATATAATCAATCACATCATTTCTCATATATGCCATGAAGAGAGAAATAAGATGTTTTTTTAGTTCAAGCAGCTAATTCATATTTGTTCATCATTGCTGGATTTATCTGGTAAATAATTATCAGCAACTGTTTTGTTACTGTCTTTTTTTTAATTACATTTTAAGGTCAGTGTAAAGTGTCTACTAATGATTGTTCAAGGATGGCTTCAGTTCCAGACTTAATTGCTGCCTCGGAACTTGAAAGTGAATATTGTAGAACCTTTGCTAATTTTAATCAGCCAAGAGCTGTCATCTCTCTTGTCAATGTCATATTTACCTTTAATCTGCACTGCCTGATTAGTAAAGTGGCTGAAAAATAACAGTTCTTTGTTTGACGGGATCACTGCTCATCAGCTGGCGTTTGATGGGACAGGACAGCTCCATATGGGGTCTAATCAAAATCTTGTAACCCTGGCTGTTCTGCCTGTTTGCCTCAAGAGATTTTGATCAAACGTGGAAATTTCTGTAGCTAGATCAAGTATATTATATCAAAGTCTACATTTTACATGACAAGCATTGCAGTACGATTACAATAAAAACATTAAAATTATAATAAAAAAAATACTTGCTGTATGGCAGTATGAGCCAGTCTTTAGACCTCTGATACGTCGAGTAAAACAACTGTAGCCATCCAAACATGCATGTGTAAAACCAAGAGCATCTTAAAAGGAACATGCTTCTCTTCTAAAACAATTGTATTTTTGTTACTCATGATGCATTGTTTTTAAAATATGTCCATGACCATGATATACCATGAAGTACACACACAGTACCATGAAGTAGGCTCTACTGTACGTCTTGCTCACACAAAAGCAGACACATATTAAACCATGTTTTGCTTTGATTCGTTTTGTAAAAAGAAATACACCATAGTCGCTAAGGTATTAGCGGATTTGAAAAAATCGCGTTGTGTAATTTATAACACTTTGTGGTCAAGCGTGTACTTGTTGGGAATATGTTTAAATAAAAAAACAAAAAAAAAAAACGTACATTTTACTGTTTAGAAGCATTTCAAGAGAAACTTTCCCTGGCAAAAAATGTAATGATTTTTTTTCTTTCGATTTTTAGTGTTGCTAACCTAGTTTGCTATTTACCATATTTACATTTTTTTTTTTATATTTAAAGGCTATATTAAATAAATATATTACATATTATTATTAAATAAATATATTAGTTATCATGCACAATCCATCGATTTTGTGAAACTATTAAAACATTAAGATTGATAAATATGTTTATATGTTTATAATGATAGAAATTAAATGCTTAAGCAATAAGGCACGAGAGGGCATGCAGGGGTTGTGCTGGATATTGTCACTTCTTGGGGCATTGTTGTCAAGTAAAAAAAAAACAAAAAAACATAGTTTTTAATAAAGACTTTAAATAACTATAAAAACCTTGCTATATGTGTTTTCAATTCATTTTTCTGACTTTAAATATCCCATTGGCTCTAACAGCGCAAAAGTTTAAGATGCTTTGTTGGGATGAAGATTATTAATTATTAAGTAATTAATTTTAAAGTCAAATTGTATTTTTTTTTTTTTCAACGAGCCAGTCATTTAAGCATTTAACAGCCCAATTTGTGTCGTATTAATTTAATTTCAAGTTTTTTTTGTACCTGTAAAGCCCTGGTCACACCTGGAATGATAACGATGACCATAAATCGTTTATGGAGCAGTCACACCAGAACAAAAAAGGGCTCCTGTATATTGTACAGCAAATGCCAATCAGCTTTTTAGTACACACCCACTTTTATTACCAGCACGATGAGGGACAGTGATGAGGAACATTAAGAAATACTCCTGTTGTATTTGATCAACAGAAGGCGTAGGAGACTGAGAAGACGAGTGTGGGTACACAGAATACTGCAGAGTAGGGAGGAGTTAGCGGAATTCCCCACGCTCGTTGGTATAGTCAAGTGCTGAAAGTTACGCCATGGGTATTGCCTCAAGGAAGTATGCACGGTCGCCTTGGCTGCAACCAGGGCCGGATTAACCCATCACGGGGCCCAAGGCAGACATACAATTCTGGGCCCCTATCTTCTTATATGAATAACAACAAATATACATATGTATATATTATCTTAACTCACACTCCACCAATTTGCAAAATATATCATTTTAGTTAGTTATTATTTAGTTAGTTATTATACATGGTTTTGATCAGAAACGGTCAATTATGCCAAATTCTAGTTATTAATTATGATGAACGTTTCACACACTGTTCTGCACTGAACGACTGGCCAAATCTGACAGAAACAGTTTAATTGAAGGCGGTGCTAAATACATTTCAAAATAAATTCGGAAAAACCTGAAGCCAACGTCAAATTCCATAGCGGAGCTTGATAATCACCTTTCGCAATTTAATTAATAAAAGTCAACAGTTCGAATATGGACAAGAGCACCATATGTTGATTGTTATCCATTTAAAAAAACGTGATGCTTCTATATAGACGGGTGCGCAAACTTTTGTCCACTAACGGTAAGTCCCCTATAGTCCACAATAATATATATATATTTTAAAAAAGTACATTGTCAAAAGTACATTGTCATAGTCAAATCAGGGTTGACAGCCTTGTAATTTAGTTTTTACTGGCATACAGATTTACAGCTGATTTTTTTTTTACTGACATCGTTTAAAAAACAAAAAAAAAACAAACATAAAATACATTATAAAATAGTCTAGTTTTGTGTACTTACATTTCTTTAGGTCTTATTTAATTCTTCTGGTCATACATGGACACATTTGCAGACTGGATCGTTGGTCTGAAGCTGGTGCTGTTTTTAACAGCAGTCTTGATAGTCAGAATTCCATTGAGAATTGTCTGGAGACAATTGATTTCTTATGTCTGTTTTTACAAGGTTCATCCAAGAAAAAACTTGTTCTAATTCTGCAGTACTGTGTGGCAAAGTCAACATATTAATGGCAACCTTGGCAAGTGTAGGTAACGTGGCTCTCTGCTAGGTGTAGACAAGAGCGCAGTTTTATGCCAGTTTTAATCAGCTGCCAAATCAGGTCTAAGATCTGTCAAGCTAGTCAGTCACTTGTTACTGCATAAATTCCATCAAGGCTTTCCAGCTAATTTCCAATAACAAAAAAAAAACATTGCAAATTGGATGATGTCTCCCAAGCTCGCTACGCTGTGTTTACTTACTTGGTTGAAGAACGTGTATACTAATTTCAGCACAGTTGTGTTAATTGGTATTCTTCTTTTGATACTTTTCACTGCCATTACATAAGGTGTAGGGATATGTCATTCAAGCTGATGGGGAAAGCCGCAAAGCAATAAAAAAAATATACCATATTTATTTCGATTCAAAATCACGGACATTTATTTATTTACATTTTAGTGTTAAAATGTGACTTTTTTTTTTTTTTTAAATGTATGGACGGTTGGCAACCTTAAGTCAAATGCAGTTTAACGTGGTTTACTTCTTTCTCAATTGCCAATACACCAAAGGCAGTGAGCTTTCCTTGCTTTACTGTTGATCGGAGATGTTTTTTGATACACTTCGTTAAGAAAATGCTCTCTCTCCGGGGTCGGGGGATAAGGTTTTCGGCGGTTCTGGGCTTTCATCACCTATTTATAAAAATATTTCTAAAGCCCCCCTTTTCTGCTTGCATTCTTATTCTTCCCGTTTCTTGTGTTTATGCGTTGCTGCCCCCGAAAGATACATAGTTTGCTTTTATTCAAGCAAAATCAAACTGACTGACCTGGAATTTACTTGTGTTGCCATGCGGAAGTGAGCAAGAGTAAGTTCCGGGTCAACCAGTTTGATTTTGTGTGAACATGTGAGATACACTGCCTCGGTTTACATGTCAGTAAGTGAAGTTCTTCCAGTTTGATTTTGTGTGATCATGTGAGATACACTGCCTCGGTTTACATGTCAGTAAGTGAAGTTCTTCCAGTTTGATTTTGTGTGATCATGTGAGATACACTGCCTCGGTTTACATGTCAGTAAGTGAAGTTCTTCCAGTTTGATTTTGTGTGATCATGTGAGATACACTGCCTCGGTTTACATGTCAGTAAGTGAAGTTCTTCCAGTTTGATTTTGTGTGATCATGTGAGATACACTGCCTCGGTTTACATGTCAGTAAGTGAAGTTCTTCCAGTTTGATTTTGTGTGATCATGTGAGATACACTGCCTCGGTTTACATGTCAGTAAGTGAAGTTCTTCCAGTTTGCGTGCAACTCCTTATCCGGTTTAAAAAAAAACAAAAAAAAACGTTTTGGCCCCCCCCCCCATGTAGAGGTTAGATTTTTCTCGCATTTTGTCCCTTGGACAACAAGTTTTTTTTAGAAATTGGCCACCCCTAGCGTTTAATATTTTCAATATTTTTTTTAAATTGTACAGCATGATGCCTTAAAACGAACTGTATGTTCTCCAGCATTTTTATCAGAACATTAACCTTTTAACAAGGGTATACAGTATATTTTGTTTACATTTTTATCCAGTTTAGTGTTCTGTAGCAACGAAAGGGTTAGACTGTAGTTCCATTCAGAAGTTTCATTAGAAGCCATGACTATACAGGCATGATATAAATGTGTTTCAGTCTTCTAAACGTCTTATGCTGGAAGCTGTTTTTTCACTTCTGTGCTTCTTTCATATACTCCAACTCACAATTCTTCTTTCTAATGAGTTTTGTGCCACATGATAAAATATTCATGCTAAAATAAAGTTATAGACTAATTATCTGCAGCTAACAGTCAATTGCTCTTTGCGGGGCTCATGTCCATGGCATGTACCACAAACAATCCCCACTGGCTCACTTCCCTGCTTTGGATTCTTATCCTAAATGACTTGTCTCATATGTTCCATATATTCCATCTGCTGGCTCCACCACTACGGTTTCAACACTTCATATCTAATAAAAGATGCCGACTTCCTAATTTCAATTTTATGAAAAGCCCTTGAGCAAAATCAAACCCTTTGACCTGTGATGGATGCCAGATTGTGGTCATATGACTTGTTTCAGGACGATACAACACTTTAAGATACTGGGTTAATGCTCAGATTCTATGACTCTAGTGCAAGCTCGATCAGCAAGTATCGTATAAGAAAATGTAACCCTTTTGTGGCACTTATTTTTTAAAAGCAATTTTGTTTTTTTTTTAAAACGGGACCATAAGAAGCAAGTTTTGAATATTTAAAAAATGGACACTGCTTGTTGAATTATGCTGTTCCAAGTGGAAAAGATTGCAAATATATGCAGCTGTCAGAATGCTTCAGTGAGTGTGTGACCTGCATGCTTGTGAACTTTGACTGTCGAGTCTGCACTTAAGTTCCTATGGTAGCTGGCAAGATTATGCATCGTGTTTATGGATAATTACCTTTCGGTTGGATGATGAAACTGATATTTGATATGGCACAGAAGGTTGAATCATGATTTAATTACCTGCACTTTACAGTAGGGTTCTGGTGATATATCTCAAATCTAGGCAGATGAAGAGAGTTCAAGGTTACAGAAGTTTCATTTTGACAGAGATGAAAAAAAGGTCTGCAAGAATGGGCTAAATAAATTCAAATTTAGTCCCATATGCCTTTCGTTTTGTCATTTTAAGCAACAAGATTTTGATGTTAAACAGTAAAATGCAGTATTCAAGAGAAAAAAAATCACAGTAATTTGAATAAACCTATTGACGCAATGTTTCTATTAGCTGAAAGGAGTGGATGACTCCAGAACCAAGGAAGCATTCTTTTGAAACATGTCCTCTAACACTCAATTATTAATCCACCTTCATTTGCAAGGTTTTGCTACCTGAGTCATCACTTTTTTTCTCAGTTCACTACTTCTGGTCGAAACGGAGGTGGTCCTAATTAATTTTAATTATGAGCCAATCAGAGAAGAAGACAATGCTTGAATTCTAACAGACCTCTGTTCATGAATTATTAAATTTACCTGATCTTACTAGCGTTGGAAAGTATCGCTCATCAAGTCTTCCTTTGTGCCTCCAGCAGCTTTGTTTTTCACTCCTCCTTTTCTTGTTGGAACAGTTTCTTTAACCTCTTGACCGTTCTACTTCTGAGTAGAAAGTATTTGGGGAGCAGGTACATCGCATTACTGCTGCATCTGGTTAACTCTTAAATTTGTACAGTAGTTGATGCAAAGGCCTCCTCTTGTAACCACAATGCATGAGCTGATACAACGTGCAATGGTGAAGTCGGAATGGCAGGTTTTGATTTTCTGAAAATGTTTCTGCACTGAGGGTCAATGCGTTAGGTTCCTCATTTATTGCACCAATTAAAAGGCAAACCTACAAGGAACGTGTAAGAAAACAAACACGTGCAACAATGTTTTGGTCCAATTAACACAACACCAATGTTTTAAAAAAAAAAGAAAAATGTACTTAAAGTAATCTGGCTCTGTCAATGAGTAGAATAATTGAGGCTATTTCTGTTCTACATTGCTATCAATTTTTGTATACAGAGTAATGATTTACTATTCAGTTTACTGTAGTGTCCAATTTGTTACCTGCTTCTTTTGACATTTTGGTTCACTATAACAAAGAATGAAGTAGTTACTGCAAGTAAAAATATATGCAAGTTTGGGTGAAATGTGTTTCTAATGTCACACTTTGACCCACATGTGAATTCGTACCCATATATATTATGGATATAAGTTATACAGCTACTAAACCAGACCCCAGAGGATCTGAACATTTATGGCTATTTATTTAAGGTATCTCGTTCACCTAAAAATGAATATATTCTGAGGTTTACTGGCTTAACGACAGGTTTACTGTATATAATGTGACTTAGTATTATTCTAAAAATACATCCTGTACTAAGTTAACATGTGTCAACTGCATTTAAAAATGGCTTTAAATTAAGTCACATGTAGCACACACTGCAAATACACTATTGTAGAGTAGACGTCTTTAGCCACAATAGCCTCTGCTTTGTCAAGCCCTTATAAACAGTAAACGCAGACATCTGAATACATTCTAGTACAAATCCATCCTGCACTCCAACTCAAAAACTGTGCCAAATGCAATTTCACAAATTCACACTGTATCTAAATTATCTGCTGAAGATTTTCCTGCATAATAGGAAGAACATATTTACTGAGTGATCTTTTCCCAGCGTGAGGGCCCCTGTAAAATTAATACATGAGTCAGTCTAATCCAGGATTATCCACAGCAATTGAGGAGGTTTCCTTCTGGCTTTCACACAGGGAGAGGAAATGCACTAGCTTGTCGCAAGCCACACTCAGCCTCACTCCTGTGGCTTCATTAACGGTAGGCTGCTTGTGCCTTGCTGTCCTCAGGCTGTCTCCACTGTATCGCACCTTTGACTGTCCACAATGTCATGGTAACATGTAGAAACTGGAAACATTTTATCTCCTTCAATAATTAAACAAAATTAGAGATTGCCGTGGATCAGTATTGTTTTTTTTTTTTTGGCACAGAACAAACCATGGGGAATGCTGTGACATCCCATATCCGATAGCTTCTTTAATGTTTTCTCTATAGTGGCCAGATAAACGTGTGGATACAGCAAGCCAAGTCACTTTTTTGCCAGCTTAGTACCAGTATAGTAATGAATGTAAAACCATGTTTTAATAAACTTTTTTTTTGTTTCTTGATGATATGAGAAGAGCTCAAATTGTCATTATCACACGATTCAGTTAACTGCTATCTTATTGCTGATGGCAGAATTGCACCTACGATAACATATTAATATTAACATACTTCCTGACTTAGGAAAACCATGAATACTAACAGGGATAATTTAAATAATAATGACTGTCGTGCTGTGTTAATATGTATTCATATGCTTACTAGAAGGAGATTTCCTGAAGTTTCTGTTTAATGTATTTATTATTATTATTATTATTATTATTATTATTATTATTATTATTATTATTATTATTATTATTGTTGTTTTTTATTATTATGGTGGTATTTGTGTTGTGAAATTGAATGACACAGTGTAATAAAATCTTATGTTAAGATTATAATCAGATACATTTAGTTTACTAAAGATGTTGTTCGTTAGGAAAAAACAATACAGAGAAGGAAACATGAATGTTCATAATATTCAAAGCAGATGCACCATGTTGATTTAAACTGATAGTGCTGACAAAATAATTCCAATAAATATTCCCAATAACTGTATTTATGGCCATCACGCTAATAGTCAGGTGGCTTAAGGAAGGAAATGGCCAAAAACGTTACACACTGGACAAAAGCACCACATGTACAACCGCAATTCTGGTTGTACAATACCTTCTGTAATGCTTCCAGTATATTTGTGTTGATTGGAAATCCTATATACATACATACATACGACATGGGTATATTCTTGGCTGACAAGCGTGCAGCAATTTTATTTGATAAATACAGCTGGCAAGTCATGAAGAAATACTTCTGTATAAACTTTCGGTGCTTTTGTCCAGTGTATCAGGATAGCCACCATTTAATTTGCCAGAAGACTACTCCAGAGAGTTTGTGTTGTCCACGAAATTGGCCAGGTCACAACGCTTTCACAGTCTACAAGGACTTCCTCGAGAATGTTGAAGAATTCAAAAAGCTGGATGCGTTGCCAGTGGATGTGAACTTTGGATCAGAAGGAACTGCGGAAAACTTCCGGGATAAAATTGACTCATGGCATCGCTCTTGCCATTAAAAGTTCAATAAGTCGAAGTTAGAACGGGAAAGGAATAGGATGTATCAGATGTCCGTTGTTCTAAGAGAAAATCAGCGACAAGTGGTAAAGATAGCTGTCTCTTCTGTGAAAGAACCACTCCTGGTAACCTTCATGAATTTTCAACATTCCAAGCTGATCAATCCCTTAGGCAGATGGCTACGGACATGCAGGATGAAAATAGCAGGTTGGGATTTGATTGCTTTAGAAGGCAAGTACCATCTTGCTTGTCTGACACAGTACAGAAATCGTTATTGTGCCCATTTACGACAAAGCAATACCCCTCCAAATACAGAAGGAGAAAGAGCTAAAGCTAGAGCTTTCACGGATTTGGTGTCCCATGTTGAGTATTCAGTAGAAGAGGGAACCTACATCTTTAAGCTATCGGATCTCCATCAGTTGAATCAAAGTCCACTGAAAGGGCATCAAAACAAAACTTCTCAAACACTTTTCTGTCATGGGTTTGCAGGAGCAGTCAGATGGCAAGAATACCATTCTTATCTTTCCAGATGGCATGCAGAAGATGATTAAAGATGCCTTCCTTGTACATAACTATGAATCGGGAGCTCTCCTGTTCGCAAAAGTTGCAAAGATTTGCAGAGGAGAGATGTTCAGAGAGGTCACATTCTTTGGAAGCTTCCCCCTAACTGTCAGCAAAACATGTTACCCAGTACCAAACTGCTAACATCAATAATTCTCTACGGGCCAACCTTGGAAGGAGATGTGGAAGATTCTCAAGCTTGTCTCAGCATCTCGCAAATGTTGCTTCACAACTCTAAGAGGAGGTCCAAAGCAGAGGCACAGTAGACACTCTGTGGAGAGAGAGCCCCCTCTTCCAATCTATGTTGGTATGAACATTCACGCCGTAACCAGAAGCAAAACACTAGCTGAACAACTAGCCAGTCTAGGTTTGAGCTAAGTGTGAACAATTCAAGACTAATGGCGTGTTACACTTTAGGATGTCCTTCTGCAACATATTAAGAGAGTGGCCTATCAGGGAGGTATTTGGACTACTACAGAACCTCAGGTGGGGTTGGACAATGGAGGGCAACCACTGGTGGCCTGTGGATGACTCTTCCTAAAGCAGCTAAAGCTTGCAATGAGCTGATCAAATGTGGTTGCAAGTCTGAATGAGGTTGTCGAAGCTGCAAGTGCTCCAAAGCAGGACTGCCATGCACTGAACTTTGCAGTTGCAACTGTCGGAAATAGTCGGTTGTCATAACTATTTTTCAGATCTTTTGGAGGTAATCCCCTCATTAAGATGACGTCATGACATCATTATGACCCTAAAATTTGTTCACAGACCAACTATTACAATATTGACAACATTCAATTCTAACCCCTGAAGATCACTATGGCATTTGAAATAACATTTGTCTATGTTTTGAGGTATTTTTGAAGCATTGACGTCACACTGTGGGACTTAATATGACATTCTCCCACCATGCACTGTATTTTATGTTTACAACCCGGCAAATAAGGAGCCCGTGCCCATGGAAGACATAGCGCTTCTTAGCATGAATGCTATGGCATTGGTTCTTAAAAAGACACAAGGTGCATTTTATCATAATGTGTGCATTTCATTTTGAAATCTGAAGTTCTCCTTGACCGATTTCATCGCTCCAGATATCAGTGTGCATGTGACATCTGATCACGTTGCTCCATGATACACTATTTTACAACAAGACTCAGAAATTGTATACAGTACAATATTATATATATATATATATATATATATATATATATATATATATATATATATATATATATATATATATATATATATACGTTTGTCAGTTATTTTTATGTTTTTAGTATTTCTAAGTTCAGCACTATTGAGTGTTTAATTATGGATAATAAGAATGTAGTAAAATGTAGTAATAATTTTAAAGTAATGCTAACTAATGCTTTACACTTGCTTTACACTTTTCTTACCTATTAGCTTTACTAACAATATCACGGCTCCTCATTTTAGTGTGCAGATTTATCTTTAGATTTTTCACTTTGTTAGTTTAGTATATGCAAATATTTCAAATATAGTGCTATAGATAAACATTTGCATTAAGGTAGCTTAGCTGTGGGTCACATGGTCTGATTGCAGTTAAACCATTGTTGTTAATTTGAACTAAAACACATGAAGTGATTGGGAACCACGAATCAGCTGGAAATTTTAATCTATTTAGCATGGTCTTTGAATCTGTGTACAGTATCCTCAATTGATGTAAAAAATATAAGCAAAAGGCTTCAACAGAAGAACATGGTGACCAGTGTAATATTTTCAGTTCCAATACTATGTAAGGACTGCTGTGTAACATACTGATGTTTTCTTTCTTTCTAAATTAAAAAAAAAAAAAAACCTGTGCACTGCTTGGGACTTTGAGTAACAACAATGTAAGGGTCATCTTGTGGAATAACAAGGTTTCCAAGTCCCTGCGCATGGAGGAGGCATGGTGATTAAAGCCTTGGCTGTTTTCCTGATTGGGCTAATATCCGTTGAGGTTTCAATTACCGTGCCTGTTATCAGCGTTTGAATTTCATTGCACCACAGCGACTGTTTCTCTCAAATGTCAGGCCTGTTCTCAAGAGGAAGGTTGCTTTGTATTAAAGTTTAAGGCATTGAGAGAGCTAACAGAATTAGTGCAGGGGAGCTAGAATTTCTCATTAGAGCACAACCAATGCGCCTACTGTATTGTTTTTGAGGCATAATTGAGTCTTAATTGAATTGGCAGCAAAGGATGGCTGGAAAAGATGAGAACATTGGACGTGGGTTTTGTTCCCACTTAGCAACAGGAATCAGTTTTCAGAAAAGTGAATGCCCACATGTGGAGAAGATGTTTTTTTTTTACAGTGCATTGATGTATAGTATAAAACTTGACAATGAGTTAGCTATTTAAGTTATAGGTCAGTTCTTACTTCACTTTTCGTATTTCAAATTATGTAGCGAATAATCTACTGGTATTCTATTTTGTGTCAAATTTATAAATTCCCTATTCGCACAAAAGGCACGATTCCCATGAAGGCTAAGAATGCCAACATTTTGATGAAAACCGTTCTATAGTACAAGTTTAGTAACTTATGTTATCCTGTTTTATCCATTTCATTTTTATTCACGAATTTGCCCTTGGTGCAGCTTTTCTTTGTCTTTTGATATTTTATATTTCATAACGTTTCCCCACAATGTACACCAAGCATTTAATCCTTAACCAGTCTTCCATATATAAGGAGAGACAAAGAAGTTAACCCGGACTTGAATTTTTTTTTTCTTTACTACAAATAATGGACGAGTTGTAGTAATTTCATAGACAGTGAAACCTTGATATTTTGCTACCTGTCTTGCACATAAAATATTGTGAGCTATTGGACAGTGCACTAGTGAAGGGCCCTTATGCAGTATTGTACATGTATAATTTAATAACAACATGGTCTAAGCGTGAATTAACCACATCTGTGAATTATCGAATCGTGAAGTAACGAGGGAGCATTGCTAAAAGCAATTTGATTAGCAAATTATACAATGGCATAATCCAATGAATAATATTATCACAGTGGTATAAGAGATGCTTGTTTGCCAGTAGCTGTATTTATATTCATTGGTGCACCAAGGCGTGCATAGTTTTACCATTTTGGAAACCTTTATTGACTCTCTGGAATTCATTCTCTGTCAATTTTATATTGATTAGTTCAGGGTGACTTGAGGTAATATGGAAGACAGAAGCTCTACACTTGATTTTCTAGTCTATGCCTGAGTGATTTCCATAACAAGGATTTCCTTATTAACGCAGTTAGTGTCAGGTTCAGTTCCAGGGACTATGGGAGTAGCACAGCCTTTGTAACAAATTGGGCAGGCCAGGTTTGTTAATCAACTTTAGGGTCATTTAATATTGACAACACAGTGTCACTTGTACAGAGCCTCATCATAATTGCGGGCAAAGGCATTGCTTTTTATTGCATTCTAATTATAGATGATCCTGAATTTTTGAAAAAAAAAGATAAGGTGGTGCTGTCTTTGTTTTTTCAAAGATGTTTAAAATAAAACCAATGGTACAAATTAGAGCATATTGGTGGTTATTTTATGTATTATTTACTGTTATTTTGTATGTATTTATATTTTGTTGCTGGCCTGCTTTTAGGTTAGTTGAATTACGTTTTATACATTTCCATGTACAGTAGTCCATCGTTTGTCCGAATGCATTAGGACCAGAGTAAGGGCGGATATGTATAAAGTCAGATAAATGAATCCTGTTTGAAATACCATTATACACAGCTGTAACAATTACTATATTCACACAATTATTGTCTTGAGATTCAGCTTTTATTAGGGAGTGCCCCTAAATCCCTTGTTTAGAAAGGTGCAGGGTATTAATGCTTGTGACAGGGTAACCGTCAGCCATGTGGGTGCGTGCATTTGCTGCCGAGTGACAGAGATCGAGACGGGTTGAACCTGATACGCCCCGCAGGCAAACAGGATTTATTTACATGTCAAGTCAACGCATTGAACAGTTCACCTGACACAACCAACAATGGTAGAGTACAGAGCACATACAACACAGTCTACGAAAACATTGGTGGGATCTACAATTTCTGAACTCCTCTCCTCTGTCCAATAATAAACGAACTCCGGCTACTCGCCCGGCTATCGGCGGTTTCAACTTGCTTACTCGTTCTTCGGTATCCAACCCTGGTTCTCGCACACTCACACACACGTACGTTGGCAAATGTCATCTTCTTTAGCCCAGCTGGGTTTGGTTTTGCAGCAGCCCTGAGGTGAATAAATTGAACCTTTTTATACATGATGCCCCACTGGAAAACCTACCTGCTGATTTAGATTCAAGTTATTTAAAAAGAACTCCTACTAGCCCAATAGGGTGGTTGTTTGTGATGTTACATGCCCTCTACCAGGCTTTCACTATGCATGAGTTTAGTTTCAAACAGCCTTTGGCTCATTCAAATGGTCAGCTATTTAGCAGGTATTTCAGCGTTGAGTATTTGTTTAATTATGACAGACCCTCCTGCCTGGAACTAAGTTACCAAGATTTGTACCTCGGCAGATTTTAACAACCCTCTTGTTCGTCTGATGACTTGATCTCTCAGCTGTTCAACTACTCCATTATAAAAGCTTTTTATTTCTTTATTGAATTATTAAGATCGCATTTTATAACAGGACAGCCAAGAAAAAAATCCCAAATCATCATTCCACAGACAGGTCTATGCGTATAAAATATGTTCTCTCCGCTCCAGAAGACAGGCACTTGCTGTTCAATAGCACGATGAAGCTGTTTCAAAATGGGAGCCTCTGTTTGTCAATGTTGTTTCTACAGGATACTGTTTTTTTCCATTAAACTGGGTAACATTTAACCCTGTACTTTTGTAGCTGATGTGGATTTCACATAGGGAGGACTGGATTGCTTCTACATGCTGTAGTGTATTTATAATTTGATCAAGAAATATGAATCTAATTATGTCTGATAGGATTTACATTGCTTATCAGCAGCCATAAGAAATGACTCGGATTTCAGATTTAACATGTTTTTTTAATTTTTTTTTTATTTTATTAGGTGGTGCTGATGACAACCTTATTGAAGGAGGAGAGACCAAGTTTGTCTGCAAGCCTGGGGCCAGAAATATCACTGTCATCTTCCATCCTTTATTGAGGTATGTATACAAATTGTGTGTGTGATGAGTCACACAGCTTGGAGGGCGCCAGTTCGCGTCCAGGCTATGCAAAGAGGCCGAACTTTGCTGGGGACTCCGAAGGCTGCGTCACATTGGCTCTGACGTTGCCAGGGTAGGGGGTGGGGGATGGGAAACAGGCAGGGATTGCTTCTCCTCATCACACAACAGCAAACCCTACTGGCCAAACACCGAGCACATTCGGAGTAGATAAAAAGCAGGGCTGATCTCTGTTCTCCGGGATCGGTAACCCGCCCACCTCTGCTCTGGTGTAAAAGCGATTCTGGCTTTAGGCTTGTGAGATCAGAGGATGCTCAGACACCCTCAGAACGACTGTGCTGTGTGGGAACTTGCTGGGATGAGGAGAAAAAACATAATTGGACATTCCAAATTGGGGGAAAATAAATAACAAATAGTAATTGGTCACAAAATGTATAGAAAAAAAAAAATTAAATAAATGTTACTTGCCTGTAAATGCTGCAATATGCTGAATAATTTACGTTTTGTAAGGTGTTCTTAGAGGTGGTGTGTGGGTGTCTGAGCAGCTGTCACTGCATTCCTACAATGAATGTCTGCATCTGGGGAGACTTCAGAACACATGAACCTGTTTGTTAACCTAGAAATGTTTTATACACTCTTTAAAAGTGATTTCATCTTTGTAGAGTATAGCCAAAAACTCTAAACTTATGTATCCAGTTTTAGTAGAACAGCAGGAATTCACAAGCACAACAGTTGTATTATGTTGATGTCAAATACTGTATATATATATATAGAGGACCCAAGAGCACAGAAATGCCAAAGAGTGCCTGAGAACATAATTGGCTTTTTAAACAATAGCAGTAACAATTTTAACAGCTTCTTTTGCTGCACATCTTCACTTGCATTTGAGAGCTTGGGCATTTTCGTAAAGTCCTGATATGAGCAGTGGAATTGAAATGTGTTTGTGTAAAGCTTTTTATATACACAGACATTGATTTGAATTGGATGTCTCTGAAACCTAATATTATATTGTTGTTTTCTGTGATCTGTAAGACCCTATCAGATAAGTATAAAGCGGCTTGTCAAATTCATACAAAACTATGATTTAAAGGTGTATGGTCTGTATTGCTGCTGTCAACAGTTTGTGCAAAGTCACAAAGAGGGTGGTTAATGTAGCTAAATGGTATTCATTAGATTGTCTTGATTGGTAGAGACCAAGCTCACCAAACCCTACTTGATTTTGTAGATTATCAGTTTCTTCTGTGGTAGGGATGCAAGTCGGTTATGATCGGTTTGGTTTTTGATCAACTCTTTCAGCTCTATTTGACGTCCAATGCAGTTTTCTGTAAAATGAAAGTGAAATGAAAGTTTCAAACTGAAAAACCAAACTGCATTTGTGCAGCCAAGGGACATACCGTTATTACACAGTTATTTTTAAACTGTGATAAATAAGCTCAACACTGTTATTCCATACCAATGTATTATACAATTAGAAAGACCATGGCTTCAATGTGTCTGAGATGTGTGACAGCATTTTCAAATAGTTTCTGATGAGGAAATGCTTCTAATCTCACCTTGATTTCGTCAGCAAAGACTAAAGCTGGAACTCCTCCAAAAAACATACGTGAAGTTCTCATTTAGTATGATGCTTTATTATAGCCTGTTACTATAATGCATATAATTCTATGGTAAGCCCTTACACTTGAATTCAATCAAAATGTCGATAGAATGCAGCAACAAAGTAATCGGACAAACAAAACTGATTTCAATACATGCACAGTAAGTGAACTGCCCTTAATAAAATTAAATTGACCTGCGCACAGAGGTATCTCATTTGTATCTCATTGCAATTGTTTTTTTGTTCGCAATATAGTTTTCAATTCAAGACACTCTGGTCTTTATATAAAATTTGCTTGAAAGATGATCAAAGTTGACTTTTTTCCATTTTCCTTCAAGCCCTATAGTGAATGTCACCCGTTGCCTGTGCATTCAAAAAATATAGATTTAAATTTTTTTTTTTTTTTTTTTTTTTTAAAGATGGTTGGCTTTCGGGGAAATCTTTTTTTTTTTTTTTTTTTTAATAGGTCAGTGTAAATATGAAGGGAAAGTTGAGGTTTTTTTCTTTATACACTTGCAATGACAGTGCTGGATTGATTAGGAACGACAGGCTTTAAAGACCTTAGGAAAGACATTTCACTTCCAATGACTGACAATGAAATGGCACAAGCAGTAGTTCTGTATTAATAGTTAGTGGCAAGCAAGTCATATTAAATAAGCAAGCTGGTGTTTATCTGTTTAAAGATGTAGCAAGATGTTTTGAAGTAGATGTCTTAACATTATTGAACAGCACCAGACTCATAACTGGCTTCACTGAACTCATTTCAAGGCTGTTGAATGTTTTTGTATCTTTTACTTCTAGAGTTCCAAATGCTGTTCCTCAACATATATTTAACATTTCACAGCTTAATGGAGCTCATATTTTATTCAAATTGCAAAATGTAATGTTCCAATTCATTACTGTATATTCAATATTTAGTTTCCTTTCTACAAATATAGTCTCCTTCATATTTTACTACTTTCAGAATGATTACATTTATGAAGCGCATTTTTTGCCACAAACCAAATAATCTGACATAATAGGAAGCGACTGCAGAGCATTGCGGATCTGCCTGTGATTAGCTTCAGACAGAAAAGCATGCGAATGCGATGGGGCTTTGTCAGCAAACCTTCGAGAATGTCACACTTTTATGGCAGGTCTCTGTCGCCTACAGGATACGAGTCCTTGACTGTCAAAAAACATAGGAATGGGTGTTTGTTCTAGTGCTTGTAGCTATACTGTGACAGACTGGGGACAATGTGGTACCGTGTGTATGAGCAGATGCTGTCTTTTGAGGTGTCAACCAGGTTTTAGACAGAATGCATGTTTTTTGTATTTGCTTGTGCAGTCACCTTTTACATATGTTCCAGATTCATTTGTACATATAATGTTGTTTCATTGTTATTTGAATTGCAATGCTTGGCTGTGACATTCAGAATGTTTGTCAGCCTCTGAGTTCAGTTTATATAGGCCTAATGTTTTTTGTTTTCTTTTCAGTTGGAAATGTCATCTAACTGTACTCTCAAAGGGTACACACGGTGTGTGATGTACTTCATCATTTTCAGAGGGAATTCATGATGATTTCAAAATACATTTCTCATGCCTTTTGTACTATTTTAAAATATTTCAAATACTATCTTATCAATTTGTTGAGACATGTAAAGGTGTAGTGGCCCACATGGTATTTCAAATATTATTCACATATTAAAAGGGCGAGTAGCTTCCTTTTTTTTAATGATGTCCACTTACCTTTTTACGGTGTTTGCAGTAATACTGAGTGGTTATTATTGCTCAAATGCTGCACATGGGTGACTCAAAAGACATGTTTGGTGACAGTGTGGCCCCAACATTGTCTTTGGTGCCAAATGGGAAAACAACTGAACCATTTTTCTGCCATATAATTGATATATCCTGCACAATTTACAGAAAAAAGTAACTTAAAACTGACCCTTGCAAAAATAAATTTGTACATGTATAAAAAATAATCTTGCAACCCTTTTTCTAAAAACTTTGTTATGTTCTCAATTTGTCTTTATCCAAACTTTAATAATACTCTTTCTATTAATCTTGTGACAACATTGGAATAACTAATACAAACCAAGAGTTAAAAATTGGTTCCATTGGCACCCCTCCCATTCTCAGATATTAGTAATTATAGTTTGCCTGAAGGTTTAGTATTTGAAGAACAATTTTAAGTTCCTCTTAATTAGAAACACACTGCAGGGATAGTTATCAATAATGCTGCTTAAGTTACACCAAAATACTTTTAAATTCAAGTTTACATATTTTGCATATTTTCATTTTGTCAAAAGTCTACCAATATGTACAGTAGAACATCACACAACCTTACGGCACAAGCTGCCATAAAGAGAGTATTCACTTTATCAGACCTTGTATTTACAGCACACCTCAGAAATCAGTAATCCACAGCCTTGTCACATATCTAAGTACATTTGTTTTTTAACATAGTAGCATTTATATTCATCTTTCATGCTCTTGAACAAACTGTGTTCTGGAACTGTTATCTAAATCTTAAAAAAATACAAGTACAAAATACACAAGCCTGGTATGTCTGTTTCTTTTCTATCCCAGACATTATGAAAAGAAAAAAAAAGCTAAGGCAATCCACTACATGATGCCACCACTGTCACACGCTATTAGCATTTATCGTACTTATCTTTGACAGTTCTGTCTGTCCCTTTCCTAACGTGCTCGATGCAAAGGGGATTTGTCTTCCAGTGGCACCTGTGACGGTACACAGGTAGAGACTCTCTTACTTGTGTTACATGTCAGACAGCCTTGTGCTAGATTGTTTACTTTTGAATTGAAGTGGCAGAGTCTGGCAGATATCTCACTTTGTTGGGAACAAGCTTTAGTACTAAGAAAAGTGGAGCAGTGGCATATCCTTGCCAGGCAGCCCCGGAGACGCACAGAGGCGCACTTGGTGCTAGCCCCAGACATGCAAGGTCGCAGTAACTCATAGACGCATGGCTGGAGGCTGTTCTGAGGGATGTCAGCTCTTCACAGAGCTATTACAGATGATTAGCTTGCAGAGGTGCGCGAGCGCCCTGCTGTTTGATGTGTTTTGGTGCGATTTGTTTTCTTTTAAAGATTTCTCTAGCCAAACAAGAAGCTGGTCTTTCATGGTCAGCTGGCATGAAAACTTTAAAAGGTACAGTAACAAAATCAACCCTTGACACTTGATCTCCCTCCCAGAGCAAGAGTATGGTGCTGTTTCATCACAAATGAGCATACTTGCTCAAAGGGCTGGTTGTGATAAATTCAGTTAGTAGCCTGATTCATAGCCACAGATATCTGCTCCAGGATAATGCAGAGCTTGTTATTCTGTGGAGGGTCAGACTCAGTTGCTTTCAGAAGCAATTTGACAGACCTTTTCTTAACAATTTGAGGATAGAAAATGGTTTGAGAATTGGGGTCGTGTGTCTGTGTTTACAGCTGTACAGCATCCCTGTAGCGTGAAACTGTTTTTTAAACTAGTAGTGGTTACCTCGTTAGCAGCTTTCAGTTTTTAGCTTTTTTCAGAAATATGTATGTCAATGTGTGTCTGCGCTCAGGTTCAGAAAAGTCTGAATGATGTAAATGATAGTTCTAGTATAGAGTAGTAGGACTGCCATTGTGATGTGTCACATATAATCTGTTCCTAGTCTGGTCATACTCATTAAGAGGAGTTAGCAATTCTAATATTTTAAAATTGCCAACATGCCTAATTGCCATGTTAGGCATGTATTCTCCAGTTATTCTGCATTTTAATATATTTATTAAGCTAGCTAAGTTGCACTTGCTTTTTGTATTTAATGTATCTGTTAAGCAAAAGTCTCTGCCCACCTGTAACAGATTAATCTGACTGTCAGTTTGACCCTTTGGTTGAAAATGAAGCTGATTCGCATTACCATGCTTTTCAGCTGCAGTCCACTTAAAATCACAGTTTACCTGCATCAGGACACTGTATCAGTGTCACTTCAGGATCTTTGTGGTTCATGGTAGTACTTTATCCCCTAGTTTGTGCTGCTGGGAAGGAGTCTATTCCGAACAACAACATATTTGCTTTATTAGATTTTAATTTGACAAGGGTTAAAAAGGACACCTTGGCCTTACTCGAATATGTTGTGCAACCAAAATGCCTCTCCATAATGGACCTGCTTCTACTGCTATGTAAGGTAAAACACCCTTGCAGCAGTGACAGTAACATTCTTGGTAGAGTGACATGTGCCACCTGCAATGTGGAACTGGAACTGGAATGGAAAGCTAAATGTTGTGCTTGACGCTCTAGCTTGACTGTCCAGAAGTGTGCATATATGTATATTTAGAGGATTAAAGTTTGGGACCCATTGGCTAGTGTCCTTCTTTCTCATGCGCTCTTTTTTCACCAAATAAGTTTATATATATATATATATATACACACACACACACACACACAGTATATGGGCATTATTTTTACTGCTATCTTTAAATCTGTATTCATTCTAATTAACATTATTTTATATAAACTTATATTATCATGCAATGCTGACTCTGAGGATCAGCCTTGATTTGGCCTCCCCAGTGCATCAGCATGCCAACTTTTGAATGAATGTTGTTTATTTATTTATTTCAATGTTATATATTTATTGGAGTTAATTAGTCCCGCTGGCATAATCATGTTCAGTCTATTGGTTCATTCATTATTGGGTCACGCAGTGGTGAGGTTGTGCTGTATTGGGTTATGCGATGGTGGGGTTGTGCTGTACTGGGTCACGCGGTGGTGGAGTTGTGCTGTATTGTGTTATGCGATGGTGGGGTTGTGCTGTACTGGGTCACGCGGTGGTGGAGTTGCGCTGTATTGGATTATGTGCTGGTGGTTTCACGCAAATAGACGCGCGGTCATGTCCTGTAAACTGTGAATGTACTGGCATAAAGAACAAAACACATTTTCACAGAGGATTATCTTTGCCACATACTTTTTGGCTTGAAGAACAGGAAATGTATACCAAGGCTCAGATTTTAACAGCTTTACATTTTGCGTGGTGTATTCTTGTGTGGTAGTGCATTATCTTGTTCATCGTAACTGACACTCTTTGTTAGTTTTACCTGAGAGATTAGAGAGCCAAATCATTAAAGCTTTTGATTCTACCCTTTCTAGGTGTGTGGCTTTATTTCTGATAATAACATTGCTTGATTATTGAAGTAGAGATGTAATTGATTGATCCAGATCGAGACAGGTCACTGAGACATACAATTGTGTTGAATTAACTTGGCTGAGCTCATTTATTTTACACTACTACTTTTAAAAGTGACTCAGTTAAAGAAATTGTAGGTAAAAGAAAAATGGTAACCACATGTTCAGTAATTGCAAACTATTGATTTTTGTTGCATTTCCTCTCTGGTTAGTGTTTTCACTGCATGCCTTTTTAACCAAAGGCACTGTTCTGTCCCTCTGTGAGATTATTTAAGATCTCTTTACAGACAAATCTGGGAGGCGTTCTATAGGTTGGACTAAAGATCAAAACATTGCTATAGCAGTGGTACGCTACTTTTCCTTAAGCTGTAATTGACTGTCATGGTTATCTCTGCTATTTAGATTATCAATAATAATTTTTCAGTACAATTAAAAAATCAAAATATTATCACGCTGTGATTTTCAATTGTTCCAACCCTAAATTAGACTCAAGGATTTGTTAATTTCTTTTAATCTTTAACAATCTTTAATAAAATGTACATTTGGAATGAGATCTGTACAGTGTGACGATAGTTGCTCTCTGTCAGTGGAGAGGTGGAACCAAGACATCTAAAATCTCTTGTGGGCCCACCCTCAATATCTTTAAACAGTAAGGACCCTCATTTCAACCATTTCTTTCATGCAATTGTCTCTTTCATGCAGTCCGATCAATGAGTAACTAAAATTGTCTGCTGCAGACAATCGATGAGAGATTTAATTTAACCCCCCCAAAAAACAAACAAAAAAAAGCTTCTATCTGTGCCTACATGTATTTAAATGAACCTTTTAGCACAGGACCTTCATTTATTGATGAAACAACCAGCTGAATAGTATTGGCAATACAACAAACCCACCTTTATCTAATTTCAACAAAGTGGAAGAATGTCCATTAAAATATACTTGCTGCTAAATAAGATTTAAATGCAATTACAAATATTAAGAGAGTTACATGGAGGCACAGTCAAAGGACAATGAGCACATGGCTTGGTCAATCTGTGTGCATTGCCATTTAGCTTAAAATCCTAAAACAAACACATCCAGTGCAATTATCCGCTTTTACTGAACTGTTTCCATGAAGCTGCAGTACTGATCGATTGGGGAGCATGTTTTATTTTTCAAATTTGAAAATCAATCAGGTACTGTAATAGCTCCTCAACTACAGTATTGTATGTGGGCTGTTTCATCTTACTTGGTCCTTGAAAGCTCTCAGTCTACTTACTTTAGAAATCCAGGGGCTGAATGCACATTCATAAAAGCTTTTACCTTTTATAAATATACCGTAAAACTTGAAATAAAAGCCCCAGCCAGTAGCCCCGGTGCCTTTTGGAGACCGGCGACTGTTTGAGACTCGGCATTTATTATGTAAGATCACTAAAATCTGCAAATACTTCAGATGCAATCATGAAAAATTTGCCTTCACACAACCTTATAGAAACGACATAAGTAAATGACAACATTCCAGCAACATCATTAAAGGTTGTGTCAGTTGGTAATAACAGTTTGTATTGTAATAATAATAAAAACAGTAAAATCCACTAATGACGGCCCTGTAAATATTGGAACACGTGTGTATTAAAGTAGGCTTGCAGCACAATAAAGAAACAAACATGGTTTTAAAATTTGTAAAAGCAATAAGTATCATGCTTTATTAACAAATATTATATTTATTGTTCACCCTCAAAACATACATTGGTAAGCATGGACATCGATGAAAAATTAACCAGCAACGAATCTCCATTGCAGAACAACTGTATGAAATACTGTGTTAATATGAAAAATAAGTTCATACTGTTGGCCCACAACACACTAAAAAAATCCTTCAAACTGTTTAAAGATTAACAATGAAATCAATACAAGTACCAGTTTTGTCACAAAATTAAAGCAACAGTGACTCATTTGTTTTTATAACGTGTACATTGATAAATAAGAATGCTCGAAAAGGAGCAAAATATGAGTATTCATTGCAAGACTCAAATGCACTAAATACTGTTAATTTAGAAAAAAAACAACA
The DNA here is from genome assembly GCF_902713425.1 of Acipenser ruthenus. Classification (NCBI taxonomy): domain Eukaryota; kingdom Metazoa; phylum Chordata; class Actinopteri; order Acipenseriformes; family Acipenseridae; genus Acipenser; species Acipenser ruthenus. The sequence goes on along the minus strand of NC_081202.1, from coordinate 15,411,057 downwards.
AGAATAAAAACATGTACAAATACACTAAAAGGCAACCCTGTTAAGATCAGAAATCAAGTTTGTATTTTACTTACTTTCAGCACACTCAAAAAAGCTTCACAACTGGTTTTAAAATGAATAACGTCATAACAAAACCTGATACGTGTACCTTTTAAAATAAATTAAATTCAGTTTTCTTATCATTCATCCTGAGCATTGGGGTCTCTTCATTGCTGTTGAAAAACACATTGGTAAGCTCGCTGTACAGTCATGTGTGTGTATTGGCTGGAACATTTAGTATGATGTGCAGTATATTATTATTCATAAGCCGACGTTTAAAAGAGACCTGGTGTCTATTTACCATGTTCCCCAGCAGCCCCCGCACTTATTAGAGACCCAGCGAGTATTGGAGACCGGCGATTATTTGAAATAACTATTTACAAATTGCCTTTCTATATAATGTGACAGAAAATCAGCCTTTTCTTACGAATTAAATAATAATTGGCTTCACTTGCATTCTAGTTCATCCTAGTTCTTATAAAATAAATGTGTTGTTAAATAAAGTTATTAATGTATAGGATTGAGTGAATTACACAACTCGACCAGCCCTCTGTACGGAAACACAAGCCCCTGCAAGCACGTACAAGCCCATTGTCAAACACCAGACTTCACGTATGGTATAATGCCTCAAGCCTTGCTGAATGCAATGCTGTTCTGTCATATTAAGTTTAGACTTGGTTCATTTGATGTTAGACCTTGACTGGTGTTCACAAAATGTTGATCAGATCTGCTTTTTTGTCAAGGTTTTTAATTTGTACTTTTGATTGTGAATTGCATGCACATTAGACAAGCTCTCTTCCACTCCTTTGTAAACATTTAATGGATTTAGGATCAACATTCCTAGCTCTTCATGTTGAAATATATTTTCATTATGCATTAAAGGAAGCCCCCATTGATCCAGAAAGGTGAAAGGGCAGCATCTGTTGTGTTCCAGAGTGGTTTCCAGTAATTATATTTTTCTGTAGCTCCCTTTATTCACAGCATGCTATCTGCACTTTGATCAGTCAATAACAAAATATTGTTAGCGCAGGGTAAACTACGTGCCAGAATTTAAATGTTTGATTTTTAGGAGACCTTGGTGGGAGGGAGAGAGAAAGAATACAAAATAAATGTTGTTTGCATCAATTGCTGTACTAATCACTTTATAATTTTGTGTTTTTAGTTTAATTCCAGTAGTTTGCATTTAGATTACTATGCGCTTGAAAAGACTTGAACTTTTTGGGGAAAATAAATCCAAAAGCTATTAAAATGGATCTGTCAATAGTCAGAAAAGTCTTGTAAATATATATATATACTACAGATTTAAAATGCATGTACAGGATAAGCAAAAAAGAAATGTGCCTTTCAGATTATCAGTAACATATACAATTATCACAATGAAGCACTCCACATCAGGAATTACCCACATTTCAGAATGCCCCTAAACAGTCCAGTAATTTGTAATGGATCATGTTCTAAGAAGTAATTTGACTTGGGTCGGTTTGCTCTTTTAAGTCATGTTGTCCAGTTCCAACAGATACACTGAGCATTCATACCTTCCCAGTCTTAAAATACACAAATAATGAATTGTCCAACCAAAACACTAAAGCGTGTAACAAAAGTAAAACCACAAGGGTAAATACTAACAACTTAAAAAAAAAAATGTGGCTTTACTAAATTATTCTCTTCAAAAACAAACTTCCCTTTTGTATATTTTTTTAATTCCTCACACCCTTGTTACATTATTACCAAAAACAAAAGCAATCTTGCTTTAACACAAAAAAACATATTTGGTTGTTGTCACTCCAAAAAATGTCCAATCCCGGTGAACAACTTAGGGTGGACAAGTCTCCCCCTGTGTTTTGATCCAGGAAATATATACCCCTGGTATTTTAGATCCAATGCATTTCACAGTCCCTTTTGACTGAGGCCTCTGTCTTAACCCCTTATTTTTAAGAAGGCTTGAAGCACACTTCCCACTCTCACCAAATACAAAATGCACCCCCTTAGTCCAGCAGCACTATAATTAGTGTTGGGTTTCTCTTAAAGGAACAGGTTCCTTAATTAAAGCAGGGCTGGTACAGTGTATTCTGTGTTTGTTATTTGTGTGTAAATAAGAACTGAAAAGCCCAGGAATTTTTTTTCTCCTGTTTTCTTTCTGAAATCCAAAAAACAAAAAGCCAGAATACATGTAGTTTAAGTGGAAAAGGGTGCACAGACATATATGATGTGGTTTTTTAATGTATTTATTTTCCCCCCATATTTGACTCCCAGTGAATTGATTACAGCATTTTTCCATTAGCAACGACTGTGCCTGGATGATTACTGTTCCACAGGGACCAGCTGGATTGGTAATGGCATTCCATTAGATTGTTATTATTATTTTAAGAAATATAGATTACAGGACCCCAGACACTAAGAGAGAGAGAGCTTGAGGAATAAATAGCCATGCAAATTGTATATAAGTGAAACAGCCCTTCTAGTAAATTGTACAGGGTAAATGTTTAAGACAATTGTTAATTTTGAGCTGAAGAATTGCTGAAAAGTTTACGTAACTGCTTTTAAAACACACCTGTTAAATAAAAAATACATGTTGTTTTACTCTGTGTTTGAATAAAGCCACCCTAACATATATATATATATATATATATATATATATATATATATATATATATATATATATATATACACACAAAAATTGTAGGGCAGGTCATAGCAAGCATTTTTTATTATGGCTTAAGGTCATGCGAACACATACTGAATTTATAGTAAGAGACTGGAAGACAGAAGGACAGCAACTACGTCAGGAAGCCAAGCCAAAAAATGAATTATTTTTTGGACAGAAGTTTTCTAATTAAAAGCAAAATACTAATCTGACCATATGGGAACTGGCAGCAGTGTGATCTACAAGGCTCGAGTTCTTTGGCTTCCTCTCTCCACATTGTGCCTCCCAGCTGTCTCCAAGTTTCACTTGAATGAAAAAGGGAAAGCAATAAGGATGCATTTCCTCGTCTTTTGCTCTCTTTTTTTTACTTACATTTTTTTTCAATCTGTGTTTCTTCTTACCAATGTTCAAACTAAATTAATCTTCTTGTGTAGCTGAAAGTCAGCTCTAGAAAGTCTGATTAAGTTGAGATTATTGGTTATAAGGTTGCCTTAGTTACAAAATCCCTCTAAATGCAGAGAAGATCGCCTGAAACCTGCCTACCTATGGATGTGTGCATAGTGACAATCTGTTTTTTAGGTCTTTCTGAAAAGAAAGAAGAAATTTAATTTTAAGAGTGTTACTTACATGGCATGAGCAGCTTTGCTTTACACTCAGAGCTATCTACATTCAGTGCAATTCATATTAATACAGTGATGGTTTAATGGAGGTTTAGCTACAGTTCACATTCAGTAATTGTTGCTAGGTAAACTGGGTGTGTTTACACTGTGCTGGTGTTCAATACTGTGCAGTGCACTCTGTCTATAAGAATCACTGATATAAGTGATTTAGGAAACACTGCATTGTTTGTAATCAAACGGTGACTGCGCCATTGGATTGTGCAGGTGTTTGTTTTGGTGAAAATTAGTTTCAATAAAGTGAATACACATTCATTGAATACAGTTTATATGTGTCGACATGGCAGGGAAAAGAAAGACGAGCGACTGCATTATACAGGTATTTTTTGTGTTCTCTGTTGGTGAAAATGTGTTTCAATAAAGTGAATACACTTTCATTTAATACATGCTGAGTGCAGCACTGTTTTTGTGTGATATGCATGTAGAGCGAGGGGGATTGCGTAGCAGCACGGTGAGGAGGGGATTGCAGAGCTTTGCATCTCCACTTAATGAAAAACTGAGATTTGCATCGCAACAGAAAATAAGTAAGCCACAGATGCTTAAATGCAGTGGTAGTCCTGACAGTAAAATACTGTACTGTAATGTGATTTTAATTCAAAGGTCATTGCACGTAACACCACAGGGCAGTTAAACTAGGCATCCTCACGAGACGATTGCTTCTCAAGTATACTGTAGTAAAATAGGATTCTGTAGCCTTGAGTAAACATAATCGTGATCATATAACAAGCTGCTTACCCATGAGGACTTGTTTTGATATATTGTCCTCAGTGAGCACCACTGACATTTGTATACTAGTTGATGCGCGGAGGCACTTTTGCTAATTGTAATGTGACGTGGCCGAGGGCAGTGTAAATGATCAGGCTGGAGTCTTGATTTACAGTTTAAAACCGGTGTTGGTTTTATTTTTCTTAGTGCGGTGGGGAAACAACTGCTAAAATAAAATAAACCTTACTTTCAATTGGAGAACTAACTAAACAATACTTTGTGTGGTCCCTGTGCATACATGCAGGAATCATATCGCTCATCTTTTAATAATCAATTGCTTAGAAGAATCAAATCATCCGTGCATGGATGCGATTCTTATAAATGGAGTGCACTGTATTAGCATTAGCTAGATGCTTCATTTTATATTCTATTTAAATTTTATAAGTGTATGAATTGTTAAATGCTGTGAGTAAAGATGACTGGTTGTCATTAATAAAGTTTTATTTTCCTTGAAATCTTGACTGTTTTCACTTCTTCTTTGGATGTAGCAATATAGTAATGTCCAGCTGTTCCTAACAGAGTTTGTGACCTCCCATTGTGAATGTAGCCTGTAGTTGTTTAGTGAGGTGTTGGTGAAGCAGATGGCAATACATTCTGATACAATCAGATTCATTAATAAAATTTGCTTTATTGGCCAGTATTTGTTTACAGGGCAGTTCTGTCATAGCATTAAAATATTTATTTTGGTCATTTAGTGAACTGTTTCTTCATACTATTTAGTGTCCTATTTTTCTTCCTTTACTTGGTGCCAAAAAAATAAGGGTGTCAAAAAATCACCTCTGAGAGCAAATGCCAGCAGGACATGTTTATGTCATTAAGCCTTAAGGGGTGGAAATGCACCCCAGTGAGTTTAAAATTAACCTCTCTCATGACTCTAGGAAAAGCTATACAAATGTCTGGTGGGGACCTGGTAAGATATGAGGGCTGTATTTATTTATTTATTTATTTATTGACTGACTCAACCATATTTTTAGACATTTTGTTTTTTGGCTGCTGCAAACCGTCTTTTATTGAAAACACAGCATTTATTTTATACTGCCTGGGTAATGCAGCTTCATACTGAGGCCTGCATTACTGACAATTCTGGACAATTCTTCATTGTTGACAAGTTCTTTGTTTCAGCATTATTTGTGTTTATGTGCTAAGTTACTATGTGCAATAAAACCTTTTTTTTTATATATAAAATAGTGAGTGAGTGGCACTTACCGTAAAATATGCAGTATAGAAAGTGATTATTAACTAGTGCTGGGACGAACACAGGATTTTCACATTCAGATATTTGCTTATAATTAAAATATTTGTTTGGCTATTCGTTCGTTTTCAAAGTAATAAAAGCCATGATATTGCTCAGGCAGAGATGGCATAGCAGCAGGGGCAGGGGGGGCGTGGCCCCTTTGCCATTATTTTACAACAAGACGTTACAATATGTAACATGTTAAAGTAGAAAAATATCCCAGGAGTAAAGAATAAGTTGTGTATGACTTACTTTACCCCAGTGAATTATCTACAAAACAAAGGATGTCAAATAGCAGTTCAAGTTAAACGTTGTTTTGTTTATTACCGAAATAAATAGTACATAAAGTTGAAACCGCGTTTAATTTTTTTTATTACTTTTTTTTCATTCCTTGCCATTGCCATTTATTCACAGTAAACAGTGGCCATTTTCATAAATTAACAACATGAGGTTCAGCTACAAAAAGCCACAAGCAAACGAAAACTGAAATTTAACTTGAAATAAAACAGACGTGGAAATGGCGTTAGAAAACGAAGGGGGAAAAAAACTCATCGTTTTGGTTCTCGTTTATTACATTCCACATAACAAATATATACAATCTATATAAAAATAACTTCACAACATTTCCAGCAAGTTGGGCACGGTTTAAGCGAGGCATTTCAGAATGACGTGCTTGCCTTTTTCCTGTCCCATGAGATTCTGAGTCACTCTAAGGCAGCACAATGCTTTTTTGATCCACATGGCTTTCCATAGAGATCACTATGTGTGCGCATGCATAATCTGGTTTGTTTATTTTATGCTGTCTAAAACTTTTAAATAGAGACTCGAGCTGCTGTGTTGATCCAGTTTTTATTATCATTATTATTAAATCTCACCTCGCACAGAGCTCTTTTTCATTTGACGTTTTTTAAACTGTTGCGCAACTTTTTGTGAGAGGGTAAATCATTTTTGTCATTTCAAGTGACTACGAACATCTGATTTTTGTATCCAAATACATGTCAAAGAATATTTGTTTGAATATTCAGATATTTGTCCCAGCACTATTATTAACAAAATGTTAATTCACAGTAATTCCAGAAGTTTAAAACTGTGTTTGTATTGTTCAAATATTTTATAACACGTGTTTTGTGCCCTTTCATTTAGTTAACCGTGTTTCTGTGTGGGGGGGACATTTGCACCCCATTCTACCTTCCATGTGAGCTCAATTGTTGCTGCAGACAAAGGATGAAAATAGGCTCCGTTATCAACTTATTTCTCAACATACTGTAAGCATGAAGAGTACCTGTGTCCTGTTGGCATCCTATACCTTTCTCCAGGTTTTACTTCTGTTTGTAAGGCTGTACTGCCTTTTCTGTTTGTAAGGCTGTACTGCAGTTTCACTTTCAGGCATTTTGTTCTTCTGGAGCTGGATCAGCTGCACCTGTTGCTTCAGGCTCACAGCCATGCTGCTGGATTTTATCTTCTGAGATTTAAGTTTACTCCATTAGCAAGTCCTGGTGTAAACCATCTTATTCACATGCTCAATAAGCAGCACAAATGCAAGATTCACTTATGCTAGACCCCTTTACTATAATTCTCACACTTATAATTTCAGCAAAGCAGCTAAACAATACATTTTAGTAAATACATGTGAAATATAAAGGTAGTGTTGCATAAAATATATAAATACATGTCTATATACTGTTTGTACAGTATAATGTGTGCTTTAATATCTACACAATACTGTACATATTCAGAGATTTTGAATTGGTTAAACATTTAATGATTCTGTACTATACATATGAAACATTACAGAGTGTGTAAGTAAGTTTTAATGAAAAGTGCACTTAGTGTTGGGTAGGAAGGTGAATGTTCAATTTTACTTTTGTGGACCCATTTCAGCCAAAGAAAAGTATAACATATGTATTGTTTACTGTCATTATTAGATGGATTACATGTCTTTTAAACGTTAAGCTAAAACTTACCAAGCAATATTTTTATTACATTTTATTTCTATAGTTTTATAGTTAAAAAAAATAATAATAAAAAATGTTTCTTTCTGTGAACTCAGTGAATGTGCTGGTATTGGTTACACACAGTTCTTTTGAAATTCCACCTTTTCCTACATAAATGTATTATTAAAATAAAAGCAGATAATACAATTTTATTACAAAATATAATCCTAAATCAAATATGAAGAAACTGGAAAATTAATTATCTTTATTACTACAGCTACTGTATGCATTGACGTAGCCAGATAAATTGCATTGTGTAGCCTGTAACATCTTTGATGTTGATAAATTAGATTCTAATGGATTTGAACACATTACAATAGTTTTTAGCTCTACTATTTACTCATATTGGTATAAAACTGGATATGTACACTATGCAAACATGACTATTATTGTATGTTGATCTTTTCTGTTAAAATTTAAATCATACAAAACAGTCACTGAATACAACTAATTTTCACTACTCATTTTAGTTATAAGGTGTGTTGGCTTAGTCTCGTATAGCTATTTGAAGAGTACCCCTGCAGTCAGGCCTCTGAATATTATCTGGCTTTTCTGTGATTTGATAACCTTTTAACAACGTCAAGATTAGTGTAATTTTAATAGGCTGAGCTATTTTAAAAAGCAATAAGAATCATTTTAGTTCTGCTGTTTTAGACTATATGTTGGGCATGTTTACATTTCTGATGGCAGTTTAATTAAACACATTCTCTCACTGTCATTGTCTTTAGAGATTGTTTTACCATTGAGCACTTTGTTTCATTTTATATTTTGTATATAATGTTGTGACCGGGTAGTGTTAGCAATGAGACTTAGAGAACAGAAAGCTGCTGTTTAAGCGCTCATGCGCATTTTATTCACAATACAAAACAGCACAGCACAGCCCAGCACCCAGCACCCAGCACCCAGCACCCAGCACAGCACAGCACAGCACCGTCACTGTCATTAATTCTAAACTAACACCCGTGGTCGCCTTTTTTATACACCTGTGGCTGGAGTCTAATTAATCATTTATTCAACTTACGGCTCCAGGCACATTCCCACGTGTTTTGAGAGGGAGGAACTAACCCCCCTTCTCTGCCACCCAATATTCCCCCCACACACATTAAACCACAAATGTATAACAATAGAGAGAAGATGTTTGATTTATTTTTACTTGTTAGCCACGGACTGTGAATTTATATCTATTTTATTAAGTACCTTTACACTCAACAAATGAATTGATTTGCAAAATCACAGCAAATGAAAAAGGCAGGTTTAAATAATCAGTCTAATTAAAATGGGGTATGTTCTTGATTAGGTAATGTATACATGCTAGATTGTATTCAAAATTGCCTTATATCAACAAAGAAAAATAGATTTGGTGGCTTTTTTTTTTTTTGATTAGCATACAAAGTGTGACTGTTCCTTTTTAAAATGTAAAGAGAATGAAAAATAAAAGATCTGCTGAATGCTAATATGGACACATTTGCATGTGCAAATCACATTTGGAAGATGTTTTCTAAACCTTTGAACTGGAACAGAATGAAATCAAACTTGCTTTTACTGTGATAACTTTATTGCACACCAGATTGTAAAAATGTTTGCACCTTATCAAAACAATGAAGAATATATTTATTAACAGGTATTGCATTATCATGTTATTCTCTCATTATGTATCATCACATGTTAAATTTGTGTAGGCTGTATGTATATTTGAAAAAGAAACCCTTAACAGGATGAGGAGAAAGACGCTTGCTGTAGTTTTTAAGCACCTCTCTGAGGGTAGAATTTGCAAAGCTGCCAGTGTCATAGCCTCATATCTCATATCTCATTTAGCTAGTGACTTCATGTTAGCAGGGTTATAAAGCCCTCTTCGTAAATGGCTTTATGAAGACGGCTTTATAACCCTTCTATACAGCTGAAACTTTATGAAGTTTCAGCTGTATAGAAACCAGTTATTTTCTAATTCTTAATACACAGCTAGGATTTTCTTAGTTAAGTTCAGTAGCATTTTAGCCAGACCATACACTTTAACATAGTGCATTTAAAGTTGGTATACAGCTGTATTCTATGAGTGAACACAGACCCTTTAAGTGCCACAGACCGCTGTAGTCACTTTCAGCTTTCAAACATTGTTTTTACAGCTGGTACACTGTTTGTCTATGATTCTCTCAATAAAGTTCCATTATTGGTGGTGACAAGTAGAAATTGACATTTTCACTAACCTCCAGACATTAGTGATACTGATTTTTTACAAACCATTCAGTCTGATATAACACCCCCCTTAGATGATGCCCCAGGCATTCTTTGTTTTTATTCACAAAAAAAACCTTTTTTTATATTTTTAAAGGAATAAATCCATACTGGCAAAGGAAACCACAGAAGTTCATTTGACACATTATTTGAAGCCTAGAGACTGCAGTTGTTACCAAAGCCTAATTTGCCAGACATGTTAATAATTTGTTTTGATTCACTGTTTTGTTTTAGTTGTTTTGACATATTACAATGTTTCGGTTACGTTCATTTTTTTTATTATTATTTCAAAGAGCTGCGTGTTGTTGCTTTTGAAAAACAGTACACTTTAGAGAGAGTGATTGTAAATCCAAAGCAAAGGCTATATCTGTAGAAAGTATAATTGGCATATATACAGTTGTAGTCAAAAGTTTACATACCCCAATGGAAATTTATAATTTCTAGAAATTTCTTGAGAACCTAATTCTAGAAAAGTCTAGAAAATGCTGGATTGTAGGTAAACATTCTTAGAGAGTATAAAAGGGTTAGGCGTAGGATGATTGCTGTCATTACCAATAAGTCAAGTTGGGAAAAAGTAAAGAGCTATCTGAAGAACTTTGGCAGAAAATTATTAATTGTCATAAAGCTGGAGAAGGATACAAGAAGAATTCCAAGCATTTGAGTATCACAATTTCAAATATTGTTTCTATTATCAAGAAGTACAAGACTCTTGGTACTGTCACAACGCTCCCTTGGTCTGGAAGAAAGAAGGTTCTTTCATTAAGAACAAGTAGAAGAATTGTGAGGAAGGTTAATAACAATCCGAGATTGACTGCCAGAGATATTCAAAGTGAACTGGCTGCAAGTGGGACTGGGGTTTCCATTTCAACCATAGGTTGAGTATTGGATGGTGAAGGCCTCTATGGTCGCAGGCCAATGAAAAAGAAACGTCACAAGGACAATTGCATAAAGTTTGCAAAACAGCATTTAAATGATGGATATGAGTTCTGGTCAAAAGTTAATTGGAGTGATGAAACAGAAATCGAGCTATTTGGTCACGCTAATAGTCATAAGAACATAAGAACATAAGAAAGTTTACAAACGAGAGGAGGCTATTCGGCCCATCTTGCTCGTTTTGGTTGTTAGTAGTTTATTGATCCCAGAATCTCATCAAGCAGCTTCTTGAAGGATCCCAGGGTGTCAGCTTCAACAACATTACTGGGAGTTGGTTCCATACCCTCACAATCCTCTGTTTCTCCTGTTTTCTACATGTGCATGCATTTCCTTGAACCCCTACTGCGTTCAGTTTGAGAATGAATCTTGTATGCAGGACTTTGTCAAAAGCTTTCTGGAAATCTAAATAAACCATGTCATATGCTTTGCAGTTATCCATTGTCGATGTTGCATCCTCAAAAAAATCAAGCAGGTTAGTTAGACACGATCTCCCTTTCCTAAAACCATGCTGACTGTCTCCCAGGTCATTTTCAATTTTGGATCTTATTGTAGTTTCCATAAGTTTACATATAATAGAAGTCAGGCTTATTGGTCTGTAGTTACCTGGTTTGGTTTTGTCTCCCTTTTTGTGGATTGGTATTACGTTTGCAATTCTCCAGTCTGTCGGTACAACCCCTGTGACAAGAGACTGTTGCATGAGCTTGATTAGCGGTCTGTAAATAACTTCTTTCATTTCTTTGAATACTATTGGAAAGATCTCATCCGGCCCAGGGGATTTGTTTATTTCAAGAGCTCCTAGTCCCTTTAACACTTCTGCCTCTGTTATGCTAGGCATTATGTTTGGAGAAAGTCTGGTGAGGTGTACAAAGAAAAGAACTTCATACCCACTGTCAAGCATGGAGGTGGTAATATCCTTCTATGGTTCTTTTATATGACCCAAAGGAAGTTTGCTGTATTGTGTTACAAAATATTTTAAGGCAATTCAACAATCAAACAAAACTTTTACAGCTAGTAAACCGTGAGCTTGGTACGAGTAAAGTGACTGTAGACTAGAATGACGTGACCTTTGGAGCCCTGAGACTTTCATCTGAGCTGATGTGCGGGCGGAAACAATCGACTTTAACTCTAATCAATTAAAACTGCCAGAGCCAAAAAAAAAAAGTACAACAGTGTCTCGTGAATCGTCAGGAAGGTCAAAATAAGTCGATATAGCAGCATCTTATTGTGTGGTGCCTGATATATTGATTAACTTAAAGCAGGATGGATTAGCTACATGTTCTCTTTTGTATCAATTAATTTAAATTACCATGATATCTAGAATAATATGTAACAGAATGACAGGAAGCTATATTGTGTGAGACATTGGTGTGCAGTCTAATTTACCTTAAGTTAATCACAGTATCAAATGGCTATTAATATGCAGAGGATTTACAAGTACAGTGGGACTGTATAACATGCTGAAACATAGTGATGTCATATTGTTAACTGTTTATGCACATCCATAATTGTAAATACTGTCGTATTATATATATAGTAGAACAAAAAAGGAACATGGTTATAAACTGTATATCATTAGACAAAAGACGTCTAGTTTTATAATCTAGTTTCTTTTTAGTGCTACAATCTTATTAGTTTTATAACCTTGCTTCCTAGAAGAAAAATCAAGCTGGTGTTTATGATGGACCAGGTTTACAAGATTTAGGACAGTAAATCAGGATCTGCTTCTGTGTTTTATTTTGGGCTTAGAACTGGAGTAATATTACCAGTAGAGCCCCATGGGTCATATTTAACTGCCAAATAATAATCTTCCTAAAACCTGTACCTTTCTATTGCTAAAATAATAATAATAATTATTATTGTTATTATTAATGACACAAATGTCAAACTCTGCTTAGATGCCAAGAGTAGTGCATTAGTCCCACTTTAATCCAAAGTGCAGCTTTTCTGTGCGTTTAGTTCCACTTTTGTCCAAGGAGGTCTGATTCTTCCACTGCAACAAAGTGCCTCTTTTCTTTGGTGAGAGTGAACCCTGGAGACTAATACCCTGTTAACACTAACCACTTTTAAACAGGCTTTGAGGTGGCTTAGCTCTTTTTTTGTAGTGTAAATGTAGCCATCCTAGCTGTTGTAAAAGAGGCCTGCTCTAGAGGGGGGCTCTGCGACTGCTTTGGTCTGTTTCTTGCTCTACTGTGAATGCAGCGGTCACTGAGAGTTGGCTTACATTTGCCAAGCACACCAATAATAGGAGTTATTGTTTACATTTACATCTAGGAAGAGTTGTCAGACTGATGTGTAAATGTATGCAATAACACTTGTTTCTTTAAATGTCCACATGCCCCTGAAGAAGAGACTTTGGAAGTTGAAATTTAAAGAAACAGGTGTTATTTACAGAGCAGAGGAATCTGACAAGTAAACAATACCGATATTATATTTTATTTATTTCTTAGCAGACACCCTTATCCAGGGCGACTTACAATTGTTACAAGATATCACATTATTTTTACATTCAATTACATTATTTTTTACACATTATTTTTACATACAATTACCCATTTATACAGTTGGGTTTTTTACTGGAGCAATCTAGGTAAAGTACCTTGATTAAGGGTAAAGCAGCAGCGTCCCCCACCTGGGATTGAACCCACGACCCTCCAGTCCAGAGCCCTAACTACTCCACACTGCTGCCTTTTATTATATGCAAGTTTTCAAAGCGTCTCACTACAGTTCAGGGGCTATGAGCGCACATACAGGGCCGAAGCCATCTTAGGTCTGTGCTTGGGTGTTAACGGGTGTCTCAAATGATACAAATCTTTAAATCTGATCAACCCTAAGCCAGCTCAGGCCTGAGTTGTACTGGAAGTTTAAACACACATTAAAACATTTTCAAAATACATTATTTTGACATGGCAAACCTGTTTTCGATTTTAAAAAAAACAAAAAAAACCCTACAATGTTGGTATCTGTTGGCTGACTAGTATTAGTAATATGGAACATATCCTAGAAGGGAGGAAAGCTGAAACCAATGAGCCAATATCAACCATTTATTTCTTTTGCAGTCTACCTGAACTTGAAGTATTGTCAGTAAAAGACACAGTGCTAAGCTCAATGCAAACACTAATACCAAAGGCAGCACTCTGATAACTACTGTACTGTCATTACTGTTTACATGTACACATGTAGTCCATAATATATTTACAAAATTAAGAATGGATTTAATTTCAAAACAATACTCAGTAGAGAGAACTTCCAAAGTCTTATGTACTGGCCCTATACAAGTCAACACAGATGCTGCTTGCTGTCAGGAGAATGTAAACTTGGAAGGCTTGGTCTTGTTGAGACTGCAGTGTGTGGTATTATAGAGGCATACATTTTGTATGTACCTTGTTCCTGAAATGTAATCGTTCCCACTGCATTTATTTCTCTTTTCTACTGTCTTTCTGCTTTAGACAATTAAGATTTGTCTGTTGATTTGGGGTTTTTGTTTTATGGCTCAGGCTGAATGGTACAAAAAGACTGACTTTATACACCCAGACATGCATCTGGTGATTCATGCATTTGTTCACTATTGATCGCAAAAATATCTCTGTCTTGCCAGAGGCAAATGCCTTTCACTTTCCCATTTTTTAAAACCTTTAATTGAAGCGTGACTTAGCTGAGAGAATGGAGCTGCCTAAGACTGAAGACCCATCAGAAATTCACTAAGCTGGCTCAAAACTAAATTGTATTATTTGTTTCAGAATGGCTTCCCCGCAAAGGCAAGAAAATGAATAGCTCTATTTAGATGGTGCCAGCTAAAAGAGGTAGCTTTGTATTGCTTGCTTTATTGTCAGAACATTCTTAGAAGATCGATGTGCTATATTGATGCACATTCCTAACCCTGTACTGTGGAAGAGTGAACTGGTTGATTCATACATTTTACTATTAAATCTTTCACATATGAAAACTAAATGTATCAGAGGGCTTTCACTATATTACAGGAATTTAAGACAAAGTAAGACGATGACTCTTAAGTCGTTGGTATTTATTTGCCTGATTATATAAACTAGGTTGTACAGCATTTGAGTAGTACAGTAGCAGTATATACTACTGCAGTAATGTTTTCTGTATAACTGTTTTACAGCAAAATGTCAGTCTGTGCAGTATTAAAATAGCAAAGGGATTTCTTGATTATTATGTCATGTTTAAGGCCCTGTGTAAATCGTGGTTTCACAGGCTACGTGGAAATTATGAAATTAGCCCAATACTGCGATTTTAACAATGTTCTTAAGAAATAAAAATAAATTATTTTATAATTATTCATTTTATTTCATACAAAAAAAATCACATGAGTGAAACTGTACAGCTCTGTACTGCGACTGCTTTACTTGCAAAGAAACAAAAAACGGTGACTTCCATGTTCCAAAAGTCCACTGAAAACCATGACGCACGAAACACATAACATTTTGACCTGACATAGATGTTTGTTTGTGCAAATATTCCTCTTGAAAAATTGGACAACCAAAAGTTATGTAAATTCTTCAGACTGAGTGTAGCACATGGTGGAGCGATTCCTTTATCAGCCCAGTTGGGACGTGAATCTTGCCTAAAGTTGCCAAGTATCACAAGCAGGAGATTATGGAATTGGTAAAACAGTCTGGCTGCTTGTCAGTGGTCACACTGATGAGTCGTCTGATGCACAAGATCAGTATGGGTTACACATTTTATTTGTTTTGCAAGACGTAAATTGTGAACATGCACCTGACGTACTAGAACTGAAAGCTGTCCTTGCAGATACACTTTACCTACAGGCTATTAATTACAACACCATTTCACAAACTATGGTAAAGTGCTTGAATAACTTTGATGTTGATTTTGATGATGTCAGTGCATTTATCTCTGTAGTTGATGTTTACAAAAATAATAATAATCTGTACACATAATTTTAAAATAGTTCCGTACACATTCCGCGAAAGACAATACTTTATCTGTGACACTGCTGTGAATTTTAAACAACATTTCTGCGATTTTCATAAGGCCTTACTCATGTTAAATGCAACAAGCTGGTATTTAACACTGCCTGTGCCTAGGTAATCATGGGAGGCTGGTATTTAACACTGCCTGTACCTAGGTAATCATGGGAGGCTGGTATTTAACACTGCCTGTACCTAGGTAATCATGGGAGGCTGGTATTTAACACTGCCTGTACCTAGGTAATCATGGGAGGCTGGTATTTAACACTGCCTGTACTTAGGTAATCATGGGAGGCTGGTATTTAACACTGCCTGTACCTAGGTAATCATGGGAGGCTGGTATTTAACACTGCCTGTACCTAGGTAATCATGGGAGGCTGGTATTTAACACTGCCTGTACCTAGGTAATCATGGGAGGCTGGTATTTAACACTGCCTGTACCTAGGTAATCATGGGAGGCTGGTATTTAACACTGCCTGTACCTAGGTAATCATGGGAGGCTGGTATTTAACACTGCCTGTACTTAGGTAATCATGGGAGGCTGGTATTTAACACTGCCTGTACCTAGGTAATCATGGGAGGCTGGTATTTAACACTGCCTGTACCTAGGTAATCATGGGAGGCTGGTATTTAACACTGCCTGTACCTAGGTAATCATGGGAGGCTGGTATTTAACACTGCCTGTGCCTAGGTAATCATGGGAGGCTGGTATTTAACACTGCCTGTACATAGGTAATCATGGGAGGCTGGTATTTAACACTGCCTGTACCTAGGTAATCATGGGAGGCTGGTATTTAACACTGCCTGTGCCTAGGTAATCATGGGAGGCTGGTATTTAACACTGCCTGTACCTAGGTAATCATGGGAGGCTGGTATTTAACACTGCCTGTGCCTAGGTAATCATGGGAGGCTGGTATTTAACACTGCCTGTACCTAGGTAATCATGGGAGGCTGGTATTTAACACTGCCTGTACATAGGTAATCATGGGAGGCTGGTATTTAACACTGCCTGTACCTAGGTAATCATGGGAGGCTGGTATTTAACACTGCCTGTGCCTAGGTAATCATGGGAGGCTGGTATTTAACACTGCCTGTGCCTAGGTAATCATGGGAGGCTGGTATTTAACACTGCCTGTACCTAGGTAATCATGGGAGGCTGGTATTTAACACTGCCTGTACCTAGGTAATCATGGGAGGCTGTTATTTAACACTGCCTGTACCTAGGTAATCATGGGAG
This sequence comes from Acipenser ruthenus, assembly GCF_902713425.1. Taxonomy (NCBI): domain Eukaryota; kingdom Metazoa; phylum Chordata; class Actinopteri; order Acipenseriformes; family Acipenseridae; genus Acipenser; species Acipenser ruthenus. Next base: position 15,394,353 of record NC_081202.1, on the reverse strand, counting down.
GCTGGTATTTAACACTGCCTGTACCTAGGTAATCATGGGAGGCTTACTGAAAGTAATAATAGGGTTTAACATTCAGTTTTATTTGTGTGCTGAATTTTCAGAAAAAAGCACTTTCACATCCAGAGAAAATAACTAAGCGGTGCTTGTTGCCATATACAGTAGATGAGGCTTCTGTTTTTTATTATGTTCAGAATAACCATTGAAGCGCTTTGCCTCCACAGCGGATGAAACCATTATAATCCATTTTCTGTTTTTGTCAAAGCTCCTTTTACTTCTCATGAAAAACTCTCCTCCCTCCATTTTCCTAGCTAAATGGTATTTATTAAAATCACAATGGTTATTTGTAATTGCATTGCTCTTTCTAATGCCCAAGTGATATAATTAAATCATTTCACTCTCTGGTTACTAAGCAGCTGCATTAAATTGCCAGCCAGTACGTATGTTGGAAATATGCTATTCTAATTAGCAAGATATTAAGTGAAAAAGCACAATTCAAGATACAGTAAGTGTATATTTTCAGTTGTATGAGGTACAGCTGTCAGCTGTTATTGTAAATAGGATTGTGCTGAAACAACAAGGGCAATAAAAGCTGATGCTATATGACCCTAATAGTAATAGATTCATTTGGGGGCCAAATAGGGATGCACTGATCATTGGGCATTTCCCTGTCATTATCACCAATTGTATTATTATTATTATTATTATTATTATTATTATTATTATTATTATTATTATTATTATTATCCACCCTTTTCAATTACACAGTAAAGCTGTTTACTAGTAAACGTGCTGTATGGAGATGTACTTTAAAACAATAGATTCCAGTGAATCAAAAATTCAAAAGCTCTGTCTGATGTAATGACGGCTGGCGGCTCGCGGCACGAAGTGCAATACTGAGTGCTTGTAACTTTCTTGTGTGTTGTTCCAAACTTTTAGTCATGTTAAGGTTGCATGTTTAAGCATCACCACAGTTTGTATGCTTGGGGCTCTCCAGTTCTTATCATACAGTTCATCCTCTGTGCTTTTTGGATCTTCATCTCAGGTACCAGTGCAGTAAATAATAAATTAGCCCCCCATGCATGCCATAACCTAAAAGCTTTTACATTTTTAACTGTAGTTTTAAAATATACATAAGGGTCTTGGGAGGAAATGATTATGAATAGTTACCAAGTTGTGTGTTTTTATTGGAAGCCCATCATTATTTACCTTTTCTAACCCCATATTATTGTAATATATTTATACACTAAAACCTTTTTCAATGTAAGGTTGTCTTTTTTTTAATTATTTATAGTAGTATGCTAGTTTGTCATAATAACTACACTGTATTTCATTTTCCAATTAAACAGTGCAATATGAATACTGCAGTACAATTTGTAAAAAGCAGATTTTAAGCTTCAAAACGCAGCTTAATGTAGGCATTTATAAATTGCAGGTTTTAGCGTAGCATGACGGATAAATACTATTGATTTAGAAAATCCACCCGTCAGTGCATGTATATACATTTTTAAGTTCAGAAAACATGTCACATTTGATTTATTTCTGGCAGAATGTATACTATTATTTGTTTATTTAGCAGACGCCTTTATCCAAGGCGACTTACAGAGACTAGGGTGTGTGAACTATGCATCAGCTGCAGAGTCACTTAAAACGTGTCACCCGAAAGACAGAGCACAAGGAGGTTAAGTGACTTGCTCAGGGTCACACAATGAGTCAGTGACTGAGCCGGGGACCTCTGGTTACGAGCCCTTTTCTTTAACCACTGAACCACACAACCTCCTTAAATATAGCATATAAAAATGCATACAGTAAGTGCAATATTTGTGTGGTGTGTTCAGTTCAAAACTTCAATGCGTTTTCAAATACACAATATACATTTCATTACCAGAATCATTATCTGTTAATTATTGATATGTAATATTGGCAATCAGGATCACATTCTGGACATCCCTAGAGCCAAAGCATCTTCATCAACCCTAAAGCTTCTTATTTCTGATTTTGCACCCTGATCTGTTAAAGACTACTTGATATGGTGTCCATAAAGTGGAAGTTATTTAGATTAATTAAAGGAGTTTACCCAATGCTGATATGTTAATTCATTCTAGTTAATTCATTATAGTAATTATAACCCATATAGTTACAGGTATTATTTGTTGGAAGTGCTATACCCTTTTCAATATTTTTAAATCTTTTGAAGCACAGTCCATATAACCAGTGTGCTTGCAGCTCCAGTTGTTTTAGAGGTTTTAGCTTCTTACCAAAAGAAAACTGTTTGCAAAGGTTTTTATTATTCAAGCACAGTAACAGTGAGTGTGAATAGTTATTTAAAATAATCATTTAAAATTGTAAATGCTAAATACCTTCCATAACAAATCGTGTTAATCTTGTGCTGAACTAAATTAAATCTATATTGACTTTTACCCTTTTGCGTGAGATGAAAAACTGGCTGCTTCAAGACAATGAAGAATGGACATGCCTGGAGAGTTGTTTGACAGCTAGTAGACTGCCATCTAGTGTAGTCATTAAGAACTGGTCTTTGGAGTGGCATGGAGCCTTGTAAGTTTGTGTGACACAAGGTGCTAACCACAATTCCCTTTTCACAATGGTCTATTCTTACCACATACTGTACTTTCCCCATGCATATTTCTGTGAACTGATCAAGATAAATTAATTTAGAACTGCAAAGGCTTACAAAGGAGTTAGTAAAAATAAATAAACTAACAAAGAACGAGTGAGGGATATGTCTGGTTTACTGTACAGCGGTTAGTTGCGTAAAAAAAGCACAAGGTTTAGAATTGGTGATTTTTGAAGTCAACAGGAAAAACCTTTTCAAACAAATCTAGGTTATAAGGAAGAGAGGTATATAGGTAAGCAGTAAGTAGGCTTTTTCAGTACAACCACTCACTGTCATGTGTGAAGTTATAAAATTACTTCTAAAATAAAATATTAGTGAGATGAGGCTGTGAGCTTTTTTTCAGCCAGTTGGTTTGTCCAGGACATTCTGTAATATGACTTGAAAGGATGATCATTTCTTCTCTTTGTATCAGCTGCTGTCTTTCTCAATAGCCTAAAGCAATTTGAAATATTGGGTGCTAAATTGCACCACAGGTGCAGACTATATTTTAAAATTAATTTTGAAGTTTATGGATTCTAACGCTGCAAATATTTCTCTGTGGGGAAAGGAGGGCATGGAGATTAATTAATTAAATTCCAGGTGGGAACAGGAGATGATGGATTAGTAAATTTGAAGTTGCTGTTATAAAATACTGTAGCTTATTTTCAAACTAATAAAGTATGGGTACATTTTCTTTCCTGTTGGCTTGTTTTTTTAAGCTTTCTATTTGTAAACATCAGCGGGACTAATTTAGAGCTAAAGAGATTAAGATCTGCCAGTACAGATCATTAAAAAAGATACAGTCAGTATTAGAAAAAAGATACTAGGCCAATTCTGCATCTTGAATTTCAGTTTTTCTGCCTTTATCTTGGCTTCTGGTTATCCATGCCAGAACTGAGCAATATATCAGTCAGTGAAGTCAAACATATGCACTGTTAAAATGGAACACATGACTCTGCATGCATTCAGTAGTGACTAAGTGAACATATGCCACCATCTGACATGTTGGCATGGATTGTCAACGCTTCACTGGTAGTAATGGTAGTAACTATAAAAACTGTATCATGGTGGCTCCTGAGTGGCGCATCCGGTAAAGGCGCTCTGTGTGGAGCGCAGGATGCACCCTATAGCCGGGAAGTCGCTGGTTTTCCAGGCTATTCCACTGCCGACTGTGGACGAGAGCTCCCAAGGGGTGGCGCACAATTGGCCAAGCGTCACCCAGGTGGGGAGGGATTAGGTCAGCCAGGGTGTCCTCGGCTCACCGCGCACCAGCGACCCCTGTAGACTGGCCGGGTGCCTGCGGGCTTGCCTGTAAGCTGTCCAGAGCTGCACTGTCCTCTGATGCTGTAGCACTGGGGTGGCTGCATGGCGGGCCTGCAGAATGAAAAAAAGCAGTCGGCTGATGGCACACGTTTCGGACTACAGCGTATGTTCATCTTCGGCGCTCCCGAGTCAGCGCAGGGGTGGTAGCGGTGAGCTGAGCCCAAAACTATACAATTGGCTATTTCAAATTGGGAGAAAAATGGGGTAAAAATCAATTAGCGACTACTAAATTAAAAAAAAAAATTAAATAAATTTAAAAAAAATAGCATTATAATTTATTAAAAAAAAAAAAAAAAAAGATTTTGAATAGCATCTTGGCTTCAGTGCTTAACCTTGTGAACACTAGTTGATGTCTACTAAGGCTCAGCTGTTACATGTTAAGAGTAGCAGTGATTTACAGTGTGGGAGTCTTCACCCTTTGCACCCGAGCAAGTTTAAAATGACCATATCTCATGACTCCTTGAAGATCGCGAGGTATCTAAACTTAACACCAAGAACATCCTAGTCCAACTCGAAACAAGAGAAACCTTCGTCAAAGTCCATGCCTTTCCGCCTTCCGAGTGTGGTGAAAATGAATATGTCTTTCATATCCGTAACAACACAGTGCCAGTGCAGGCTGAGAATACATTTTTTTCAAATTGCATTCTAATTTCAGAATGATAAAAGCATCAAACCATGTGTCTACATTTGTATATATGTTGTATATGTGATAGGAAACAGACAGAGAAACTGAAAAGGCAGTATCTGTGTTTTGTACTGAGTGGGTAATGTGCCTTCATTGAGGCACGCATTACTGACAATTCTTCTCTTTTTGGCAATTTTTACCCGTTTTTTTCTCCCCAATTTTGTATGCCCAATTATTATCTGTATACCTATAGTGCCGGAGGAAAAGACAGATCTAACGGCTAAACTGCAGAACCACAGGCGTCATATCGGCCATAGGGGTCGCTGGTGCGCAGTGAACCGTGGATTCCCCTGCCGACCTAAGCCCTCCCTACCCGGGTGGCGCTCGACCAATTGTGCGCCGCCCCCTAGGAACCCCCGGTCACGGTCAGCTGTAACATAGCCTGGATTAGAACCTGCAATCTCTAGCCTATAGGGCCATCCTGCACTCCACGCAGAGCACTTTTACTGGATGCACCACTCGGGAGCCTGTTGGCAAGTTGTTTGTTTCGTTATTTATATTTATATATTATTTATGTGCAATAAAAATATCTTCTCTTTTTGTATTTTATTTTTTGAATATAATACAGTTGTGAGTGAACGGCACGGACTGCAAAATATGCAGAATAGAAAGTGTTCATTAGCAAAATGTTAATTTAAAAATCATTCTGGACGTTCTAAAAATAAATAAATAAATAAAACTGTTCAAGTATTTATAAAAACATGTTCTGTGTCAGCAACGTGATAAATCAGTGTGACATTTAAGTGTTCTAACACCCATAACATTGGCTTTTTATGATGGAAGTGGAACCCGTGAAATGTCAAGAATTGCGTTATTTTTCTGCAGTTGTAAATTACACACCCTGCAGACCATTCAAACAGTCATTTCAAATGTTTGCATGAAAACACCAGCAAAAATTTTAGTGGAACGATAGAGTTCTTAAAAAGGAACAGAGCACAATAAGAAGTTTTAGAGCTTGTGTCTTTTTATTACAATTCTATTAGCATTAGGGAGTTCTGTCTTGTTTTTTAATTAGTGTATGTGTTGTGTGTGTGTTGTTGTTTTTAAATAGATTAACAAAAGGAGCTACAGTATACACACGTCAACTTTTAATCTTGAAACTGGTTTATTTGAATGACTAAGCCAATTTGGTCATATTGAAGCCACTGTACAAACTGTTATCTTAACATAATCAACTTGATAGTTTGAATGGACTATGTTAAAAACACTTCAAATAAGTTTTGTCAATTACTGTTGTTAAATGCGAAGGAACACCCACTCACCCTCCGCTACACACACATTTGTACATTAATAAAACTAATAGATGTCAACGTTGAAAACACAATCAAAAGCTGTATTCTAATGGTATGCTGAGTGAAAGAAAAAAAAAAATAGTAATTTACGCTCATGGCAGGCATCTCTAAGCAGCTGTTGTAGCCCACAGACCTAGTGCATTTAACAACATCACTGTGTTTAGGGTTTGGTACTTCTGCTGCAGCCTCGTCCATTTCCAATGCCCTATAATACACCCACGGAAGCCAAGCAGCAGCGCTTAAATGTGTTTAATGACTCCCTCACTTTTATTCATTCCATATGCTGTTTTATGAGGTGTCCACCCGTGTTCAATGTTAGTTCTCATGCTGCAGTTTGCCAGAAGTTCTCAGCTGCACTGGGATTTCAGTCTGTGTTTTTTGAATTGTTGATGTTTTCTACTGATTTTCTGACCTGACGGTTCAGATATAAAAAGCCTGCCCCACCTTTACAGAAACCGTGGAGGACCTTATTGTGTTTTTGTGTAGTTTACTGTGCATAGAGCCTTTCCTAAGGGTGGACTGCTAGAGGCACAATGTATGAGGAAACACCTGAGAAAGTGTTTGTTAAGTTTAATGCCTGGTGGTTATTTCATTGAGCGGTCACAGGACCACATTTAATGTTCCATCAGAATTACAAATTAATTAGCTAACTGTGACAGACTATAATGCTGTTTTGTGAGAATATTTTTATATATGTGGATTGGAGATTCTGTAGACAATTAGATTTATAGGCCTCAGGCTTCAAAATCAACATCTGTTTTCTAATGATGAGTAATTAGATGCTGTCTACAATAATCACAAGCAGTCATTCTTAATAAAATTTAAATTGTCTGTGACTTAAAGGGTTGCTGTTTGTTTTGAAATACCACACCAGGAGAAACAATGGTTCTTGACATACAGTAAATATCCCAGCACATGTACAAAATGCCTTGAGCTAGTTATGCTAATTCTTTCTTGGGTACCCTGAAGCACACGATTCTTCCATCCACATGCCCTGTGTATCCTTTTATAACAATGCCCTCCCATCATCTGTGACTGAAATAATTTCATCCAATAATGCAGTTAATAAAAAGGGTTTTAATCTGGTGATACTTATTCTTGCAGGAGGATGGTTTTGGTCCATCAGGGAACCAGAGCTTTCTAATCCAACCAGCTTTTGGGCTATTGTGTCATTACTCTCAAGATGCAGAGAATTATAAAAGGAGCAGATGTCATTAATCTTAATCTTCCTTCATTGCAGCATCAAACAAACTCTCTCGGGACGCTATGATAACTAAATATTCTGTACGACTTTAGCATTCCACCTTGCTAAAAAGAAAAATGAAGATTGCTTCTCCACGGACAATTAGGGCAACCTACTGCTGCTTGTTACCATAATGCTGTTATTTCTGTAACAAACTAAACAGACTTAGCTCCAATTATCTCCTGTAATCCCTTTATTAACGATGAATCACGTTTCCTGGCCTATTTCAGGTTTTATTGAATTGTTAGCGCCTGCAGATCCCGATTCTGCAGAGGCTGGTCGTAAGCAGATTGTCATGGTGTTAATTGCGATTACACAGAAAGGCCAGTCTGGAAGACAGTGATTGGGGGCTCAGATGCTGTGCTTTGTAACAAGGTTCCTACTAAAGTTTCCTCCAATATCTACATGTGTATGAGAGTTTTAGAAGATGTGGTGTGTTGTAATGAAAAAGAAGAGGCGATTAAACAAATTGGTGATGCAGGCGGGTCACTGAGTGTTTTAAAATTCTCTTTTGAAATTTCATTAAATGCATGCCGCTAATTCTGTAAGATTTTATTATAAAATGGTTTATTCTGTCATTGTGTGTTTGCTTTGTCTTTTATGTTTACTCTACAGTATAGAGGAATATGGCTAGTCTGTGTTTCAAATGAGGACATGGACACAATTTGTGGTTTAATTACTGAAACAGTGAAACTTTTAATGGGGTGAATGGCAATTAGTGTTTGTTACAGTGGTTGTTTTTTACATTAATGACATTTTTGGACAGAGAGATTATTACAATACAAATCTGTGTATACAGAAAATATGTTTTATATATATATATATATATATATATATATATATATATATATATATATATATATATATATATATATTATATGTGTGTGTGTATGTATATGAATGTATGAGTTTTGCATTTCCATGTTGTTTTTTTCAGCTTCAGCTACAACATTAAAATGTTGTTACAAATCATGATAATGTTCCCGAATAAATGTAGTTTGCATGAAGCTAGTGGTCATTTATAAGGCTGTCACTGGACATTTACTGTATTAAGAGAGCCATTTCAAAGATTTGTCATGCAGTAACGGTGTACAAGTGCAAGGATTTTACTGACGAAAAAAGGCAACCCAAAAGGGTCTACATACAGATTAACTATTCACATATACCTGCTTATGCAGCATCACATAAGTAAAACAAGTGCATTATTGAATACTGTGGCTGGTAACTCAACTGGGCATTTCGCATTGCTTGTACACCAGAAAATGTTTCCTTTTTCATGCATTACAATAAAAGTACAACAGTTAACCAATGTTACTTAAATTTAACAAATAAAAGTTATTACTTTCATATTTAACATTATAAATATGAGGATTCAAACTATTTTTTGGGGGGTCTACATTGTACATTGTACAAGTTAATTTTAATATTATTCAAAATGGCCACACTCTATGTAAAGGTTGTTTGGTGTCTTTCTCCATTGTGAAATCTGATGTCAAGCCACCAACTTTTTTCATTTAGGTCTGTTATGCAGCATGGAATGACAAAACTAGTGCACTCCAGTTCTCCAGTGCAAAACATTACACAGTTGAGTAATATATTCTTTAAATAGGTTATGGAAGTGCAGAGATGCAACTCCATCACACTATGTTTCTGCAAAGTCTGCCATGATGTTGCTATTTCCATGCATGAAGTCTACAGACAGTTCAGTCACTGTCAGTATTGTTGACTAATTGGATTATAAAAGTGCTCTGTGAAGCATTAATAGCAATGCAACACATGGAGTATAAACTAGTGTATAATCAATCACATTGGACATATGGTCTGTGGATATTTGCCATTAAATGTATCACATCCATTGGCAGGAGTAACTAGTGTTTTTCAAACCATGGCTTTTATTTTTAGACTTGTCATAACTGTTTTAGTGAAGGCGTTCTAGATTTGGTCTCAACTAGCTGAAGCAGTTTTGCTTTATTGCCTCTATATGAGTGCATTCCTCCAGGGTCAATTCTAGGAAAACCAAATACCTCTACCCATACACTGTATATAGGATTTCGATAGTTTGTTCATGCAGTCGGTAGTACACGACCATTGAATGCTATGGCCACAGACCAAATGCTTCCAGACATTTTAACATTTTGCCAAACTGCTGGACGAGGTGGCTTTGAATACAGCAATACATTGTTTTGATTTTGACTAAACTGAGCCTGCATATCTCCCCCAAGAGTTTTGTTTAATGCAGAATTTTCTTTTACTGTTATAGGTTAATATAACTATTGAAGTTGTATTTATGCTGAAGGTCATTATTATCTTTTATGAGCTGACAACAGTGTAGAAACTTATTAAAGCAATATTTTGTATATATGGAAGCACCAAGGGCTTGTGCCAGGTAAGATTCCGTGGTACCAGGGATTCAGGACTGTTTTAGCCAGTCACATGAGCATTCACTGTCGACATATTGTATTGCACATTAACCTAATTCATAAACTCCCAGGATCCTTATGGAAACAGTGAGCCTTCCATCTCATTCATTTTGTTTGCTAAATCTTTGTAAATGAAAAAATAAACATACAGGGCCAGCAAAGGGGCTCTTTATTGTTGGAGGAATTTCATTGAACTGGTTTTGTTACATAAGATACTGTATAAGTAAGTACCATTTTGAACATGTTGAAACAGGCATTGGGATGTGCATGTGCAAAAATGCTTAACATATGCACGCCAAAGGATGTAATGAAATACTCACTGAACAAATCTTTTGTACAGTATATCCGTGCCTTGAATCTCATTCGACCCTGAAGAGGAATAGAATGCATTAAGAGATTAATTTTTACAACAGTGGAATGGAATGTCCATTGTTTAGTCAAAACAGCTTGTTAAACTATTCCCTCAGTTTCTACAATCCACCTAAGCTTTATTTATAAATCCTTTAATGCCAAGTTGCTTGGTTCACTGAATGTTGTATAGAGGGTTTAAATACTGGATGGGACATTCTGTTGCTAACAACCACCATGACAAGTGGAACCAGTCTTTTACTAATGTGTGTGTGTGTTGTTTTTAAATTATATAAATATGTTTATATTGTCAGTATGTTGTTCACTTGCATATTTTATTTCTGCCAAGAAAGATTCAACACACTGCCATTCATCCTTGCAATAGACCATATACTGTATTTGTGCATCCAAATTAACATATGAACATAAAAAGAAATGTATGGTTCATAATCAAATGTGAAAAGGTTACCAGTAGTTTATGGTTCATGATCACCTGTAACTACATATACAGATGAATTATGTAAACTGATTGCCCAAGAGAGCATTTATATTAAATGTTATATTAAAATCAAGCAGATTGTTCTGAGAGCAACATATTCTTTTAACTACCTTTCTCTCAAATAACTTTTACAGTAAATGTTCCTATTTTCCTACACTGTTCTCAAAATCTTGCATATCTCCCCCATTCTGAAAAAGTGCAATAGCCTCCAAGCCAACCTTGTAGTGCTTTTTGTTTTACAACTGCCTTTAAAATTAGCAGTAAAACAAATAATTGGATGTCAAGATAGTCAGTATGTAGTGTGAAAGTCATCCCAATTAATATACAGGGTGCTTTCTGTACTTTCTTCCCTACATTATTATCTACCATGGGGTTCTCAGCCATTTTATTGCATAGGGCCGCATTAATGTGGTCTTCAGATGTTGGCTGGAGACCCCTTATTCACCATAGGAGAAGTCAGAGGTGTTATTAAGTAATAAGACATTGTTGTGAAATGATGCACTACTAGATGCGGTGTTAAGCACAAGGCTAAACAGAGTGACACCCAAGCCATGTTACAATGAACATTATAATGACAATGCTATTTCAATTACTAATTTCAGTTATTTCAGAAATGGCCATCATTAGCATGAATACCACACAATTTGATTAATAAGTTGCATAATCGATTGAGAACCAATGGTCTGTATCGCGGTACTTTGATACACTACAGGTATTTAGGAAAACCATAATTGTGATCAACATTGTCAGTTTATGTTGCATATGTTTGTGTGATGAGCTGCTGTACTGACTGGTGTCCTGTCGTCAAATCCTTAAAAGATAGGTTTGTTCTTACAGGTTCATTCAGGAGACGGAACACAACATGGGACCCGGGCCGGCCAAGCAGTGCCAACTGCGAACATTCCTCACTTATTACATCAATGATTTCTTCCTCAACCAAGTCCGGATTGAGATTAACAAAGAGATTGAGGCAGTGACCAAGGTGTCCGACCCTCTGAAGGTCCTCGCCAGCGCAGACACCATGACGGTGCTTGGAGTGCAGCGGCCCCTCCTGCAGGTAAACACAGTGAATTTCAGGTACTGAACCCTACTGTAGCTTTTCTTGTTGTGCACATCCCTTGTTTGACACAAGTATATTCTCCAGAAGAATTGACGTTACCTAACCGTGTATGTGGGCTGTTTATTGTAATTATTGAGAGAATTGAAATGTTAATTTATTCATCCACAAAGGTTACTGAATGAATTTTACTTGAAATATATAATGCATGAAGTTGCTGTAACTCGATAAACAGATGTATGTAGAACGCAGACAGAATGTGGATTTGTGACGTGCTATAAAATCAGCTCTACAGATTTTAATTAAAATCTTACTCATGCACTGAGTCATAACCTGATTATACAAAGAAACCAACACAGTTATTTACTAGTTTCACTGAGTCGTTAAGTTTTCAGATCTATAACTAGCTGTCACTAATAATCAGATCTCAGGATACTATACACTGTACCGCTTTCAGTTGTTATTCGTAGGGCAGTGCGAGAAGATGCTGTTACTGCTGCTAAGTTGTATTTACATTCTAGGATTTTATCTCATTTGTCCTATTGTGTAACTGTCTGGTCACAAGCTGGGACGACTGCAATTAAGCCTCTGAATTCTTTGTACAAACAAAGTCTAAAAATTAAAAAAACAACAAGATATCATCATTATATACTCAAGAAATATAAAATGTTAAGTTTTGATAATGACATAAATTATTCATACGTATGTTTGTTTTTTAAGTCTTTGCAGGATTTAGCTCCCCCACCGTTAAAGGAGTTTATAAAACTCTGCTCAGATGGTAATGGTAGAATTACTAGAGCAACTAAAAGAGGTGATTGCATAGCTCCAAGACGACGTATTAAGTTTGCTCAGACAGTTCTCTCAATTAAGAGTACCATGTTTTGGAATTTACTATTGGATGATAATAAAGGTTCTTATAACTATAACAGTTTTACAACTAAATTTAAGATGTGGTTAAAACAAAGACAAGTCTGTGATCATGAACTGTAGCATATTAAAAATACATATAGTAATGTTTATAGATTTGTAATATATTATGCATTGTAATGGAAATTATTAGTTTTAATATCTCTAAGATAATGATTGTAATATATATACATATATATATATATATATATATATATATATATATATATATATATATATATATATATATTAAGGGAATTAACTTTAGTTCTGTGTATTAGGCTAACAACAGTTTTGGTATTTGGTAGCATCTATATATTTATAATACAGTATATGGGATTTTGGTTTACATGAACCAATCTATTAATCTTTTTGTATTTATTGTAATGTGCTGTTTGTATGTGTTGGTTGTATTTTATTATTATTTTTTTTGGTTTCTTATGAGCCCAGGGACTCCCGATGTAGATGTAAAAGCGTATAGCTAAGCCTGGGTACAATACATCTTGTGACTTGTCATGAATGTTACAAATTGTACATTGTCCCTGTTAATTAAAACATTTGAATTCCGAATTTTAATTCATACAGTAGTACTGGGTATTTGACATAAAGAGGAGTACCTTTGTAGACCATCGTTTTTGTGGAAGTCTTGAGGCTCAATAGGTTTTCTTATTATTTGTTTATTTAGCAGACGCCTTTATCCAAGACGACTTACAGAGACTAGGGTGTGTGAACTATGCATCAGCTGCAGAGTCACTTACAACTACGTCTCACCCGAAAGACAGAGCACAAGGAGGCTAAGTGACTTGCTCAGGGTCACACAATGAGTCAGTGGCTGAGGTGGGATTTGAACCAGGGACCTCCTAGTTATAAGCCCTTTTCTTTAACCACTGGACCACACAGCCTCCTAGTTTTACAAATATTAGACAGTGTTGGCAAGTTGCATTCCACTTCTGTCAGCTGTATAGAAGGTGCTTACATAAATTGTATGTACAGTACTCACTTAGAAAAAAGCTTTCAGTTTTTGGAACAGCTCAAGTGTTCTTTCATCTTTAAGTGCTGGCAGTTAATTGTGTTAAAAAGGGCACAGGGCTGTTTGTTGATGATGTTTATATAATTAGGTACCCAAACATTTCTAATTATCCTGTGGGGATAACGAGTGCCTTGCTGAACAAGCAATGTAAGTTGATTCCAAGAGTAATTGTTGTGCCCCCTTTTTTATTATTATTATTTTTTTTATGAATTTGCTACTTTATCTTTATGCTGATTTTAGCGCCCATTGACTTGATATTTCTGTTTGTTCCACAGTTGACTATGAACTTCCCAAGTAGGCTTAGACATCCTAGCCAACATTGAGCAATCACCAGAGCGGTAAAAGTGCTGAAACTTCCTCATAACTCTTCCTGCGGCATGTCTTTATTGTGATGCTATCTGTTGACTTGGAGCAGGAAGGATATTTCACTTGCTGAGCTTCTGCCCTCTTACTGATTGATTAATTTAATTACAAACACATCTCGGACAGCCTGCCTAAACCTCACCGAGATTGCATCCATAAATCTTCATTTTGCCTCCTTCGCTGAATCGGCACAATTTGTGACGGGGGCCCCGGACACAGGCAGCTGCTGTCATCTTTATGTCCATAACTGGCGCATTTGGCTTAGTCATACATGTTTGTAAAACACCACTATATTCGAATAATTCCAATAATGCAGTGAGGTTGTTTTTATTTATTTATTTTTTTTAAAAACATCTGCATCACCCTACCATATTGTGCTGTTCATGTTTGCTGATGATATGACAGATCAAAAGAGATATATTTAATTTCTGTCTTTAAATATCTTAATCTCAAAGAAAAAGTATTTGCTCGACAATACATTCGTGTTGGTTGCACTGTGGAGAGATCTAAAAGAAGGTTGAGGTGGTGTTAAGTTGGCATTGGTCTATGTGGTACAGGTGGATCCTCTGTATTTATAATCAAATAGTGAAACAATTTTAACAATAAATAAATACTATTCTAAATTACTTAGAACCACACCTATATCACTACTTTTGTATATTCCCATTTGCAGTAAAATGCAGTTTATGCACTTGGGTCACCCCTTTTTGGGCTTGACATTGTAATATGTAATATATATATATATATATATATATATATATATATATATATATATATATATATATATATATATATTACAATGGTATTTAATCTGGCTGTTCTCATTTTAATTATTAATGCAGTCTTAACTATTCAACTGAAATTCAACAAAAACAGGATTTTTCAATCAACATACACATTTTAGATCATCATTATTGCAAAAAGCTAAATATTAAGCAATATAATTGTTATGATTATATGTCCGCTGAGATATGAAATGCACATTTTATTTTAGCCTGTTTTCTGGGGAAAAGTAGATACTCTAAGATTAGTTTTTGTTTTGCTTTGACTTCTTTGTGTAAGAAAGTTAGTGGTAACCTTCTGGGTCTGTGCTCTACCAGTGCAGTTAAACTAATGCAGTTAACTAGTGATTTCTGTGGATAATCTTTATGCGTTCAGCCTTACGCATTATTTTAAGATACTGTATTCTTAGGTCTGGGTGTTAGTTATTACAAATTTATTATTTAACAAACATTTTGTTTTGCAGATAGGGGTTGCCAAATAGCTATCCACATCTTTTGTCTCTCAAATGCATGAAACAATAATTGGCAGACAAAACAATGGACTGTTGAGATCACAGTGTTTCTTTATTACATCTGTATGGTGCCATGAGAGACCCTTGAGGATTAAGCATGCTTTGATAATATAGGGTGCAGCTCAGCTAAATTTGTTCACAAGAAACCACTCGGTAAAACTGGTTGGCTATGTGACTTCAGATTTACAGAAGTACTTTTATGTGTAAGTCTAACATCTGTGGTGATGTGCATGCTCAAAGATACCCAAGGCACTGGTCACAAGGTAACCACCACAGTGTTCAGAATTGTGTTTGTGCCATGATCGTCACCATGTTTTTGCTTCAGTCTTATGTTTAATAATATGTGTAAATTACTAAGTAAGAATAGATTCTATTAAATAGGTGGTAAAAGAAACCGTTGGCAGAGAACGGTTTACGTAACTGAACTTGCCTAATTTGAAAGTGATTTGTAAGCTGGTGCAATGACTCTTTGTCCCGCTGGTAGAAGGAGGGGCCATCACACTAAGAGCAAGGTCCTTGAGGATAGCAGACTGGCCACTGAGCCACACAGGATGGTTAGGTGCTGAATAATATCAGACGAAGGCACAACCGCAGCAGCTTTATTACTTTCATTTGAGCCTCCAGGGTAAAGCAGTTTCCAGTTAACATAATACATTATATTATATCGGTACCTAATTTCTTCACACATCAGAAATGCTTCCCGTTTCCAGAGCTTATCTCTTACTTTACACCCCTAAGGGCTGAAGCGCTATCTTTTTCTGAGCTTACTCACTACCTGACTGAATATAATCATTTTAAAGAGTGGTGTTGAAATACATAAAACAGTCTGCTGCATCCTGCTAGTACAGAATCATTACACTGGTCAGTTCAAGGCACTCAATATGTTTTTTTGCAAATTTCCCATTCTTGATAAATTAAGGTCTAAATAGATAAAATCTTAGTCAATTTGAAATCCATCACCATCCCACACAAATATTAAAGCTTTTATCAGAATGTATAAATTCGTACCGTTGTAATGTACAGGGGTTTCCGTGATGCTGTTTGCTCCATTGAGCTTAACAACACACAGCACAGTTAGGTGTTCTCTGAAGGCTTGGCTTCCTCTCAGCCCAGAGCACACTGACGGGCAGCTCATTTGCAGCCGATTTCAAAGTTGATGGCCTATGAAAATATTATACCTGCTGGGGAGTTTGGGGTGCCTGACCTGGAACAACATTTGGAGGTCCAGAATTTTAGATCAAGCGTGACTCTATAAAATAGAACAAAGTTGAAATATGCATTGAAAAAATAAACTGAAAAGGGACCAGTTTACAAACTGAACAAATCAATCACCTGACCTGACTATTAACCACCAGAAAGGTTTTTGTGCTTATTCAGTTTAATTTTGCAGCAAACTCGATTTTTACTGCAGGAAAATTGTTTTTTTTGGTAATTTTATTTATTTGTTTATGGCCAATTGATCTGTCTTTGTCTTTGACGATCAAGGATTTAAATAACTTCTGGCCTTGTCCTATATAAAATACATCTTTTGAAAGCTGTACACTATATTCCCACTGTCTGTTGTCCATTTATCTATCTGAATTTTGTAAAGCAAATACAAAAATATGAAGATTGAATCAGGTATTTTTATTGTTCAAGGCTAGAAGTCGTTTTGGATCAACAAACTAGTGTCATATAATGATGAAGCCAAAATGTTTGACTAATTGACATTTCTTGTTAGTTTTCCTTTGAAAATGTTATTTAGTAGTTGCTGTTTTTTATTCCTGCCAAAACAGGACATATTCTAGAAATGTAGATGGTGTCATTTTTGCCAGCTGCACATTTGCCACTTAAACAAACATGAAATGTAATGTTTGTTAGGACAGTTTTTAAAGCCCCTTTCACACTGGCATGATCTACCCGGGTCAGAAGCTGCCTGGGCAAGACCTGGTGTCATGCAGATCGGGTATGCAATTTCATACTGCTTTTGATAAAGCCGGGTTGAGCTGGGTGACAGATGCAAATAAACAAGTGCGTATCAATGCACCAGAAGCAGCTTGTTATGGACGCTTCCATCCAAGCTTGTCTGGATTGAACTTTCGGCCCAAATTTTGTTTAGAGCAAATAGCCCGGGTTCTGACCCGGGTAGGAGTGCCAGTGTGAAAGAGGCTTAGGATTTTAAAGGTTGGGTTTTAGATTCCTCGTTGCAGGGATACTCAGAAAACATCAGTCAATATTAAGTATTGACGAAACAGGAGAGCTAGAGCTCCAAAATGTTTGCTGCTGTGAATATTTATGATCTTGCCAAAATGGCCTGAGCTCAGATTTTTTTAATGGAGAAAGAGTTATACTAAGTCATATTAGTATTTATTCATGCTGAGGAAAAATTGCATTTTATTTTTCTCTTCAATGTATTCAGTTTTATTCCTAGCTCTTCACCAGAGCATGAAATGAAAGTCCAGTTGCTTCCTGCTGTAACATAGAGACTTTAAATTACCCAGCCATATGTGCAAATAAAATATACAGAAGACACATACATAGAAAAATCACATCAAAGTAAAATGGAGTTTGTGCTTTTGTAATTCTAAGAAGGCTAAAGGTGAATATTACAGTATTTATTGTCTCCCATGTGTTAGTTTTGCTGCACTGGCCTTTTTCTTTACTGTATTTAATTTCTCATCCATTTAACTGCAACTTTATCCTTGTCTTACCTTTTAACTTTTCTCTTCCATATATTCTCTGACTGTACTCTGTCACTCTTGATTTGTACAAGTGCACCAACTTCACTGGTGGCCTTTTTTGTGTGTGTGCTTTTTTTTTATTAAATCAATTTTTTTTCACGTTTTTAAACTCAATTTGAAATGTCCAATTCAATTATCATCTCGCCGCCGCTACCCACTTGCCGATCACAAGGACTGCATATCAACAGGCAGCCCCCATTCCCTCCTCACCCTGCTCTCCAAGAGGCATTGTGTTTACGAGGTGAGGAACCCTGAGTTTACCATGTCTTCGCTTTCAGAAATATGTTAGCACTTGTCATCACTTTCACCATCTTTCAGTAATAGTTTCAGTAATAGTTCTCTCACTCTTCCTTTGATTCTACCCCATCAACTGAAGCAATTACTCAATTGTAACTGTAACATAGTAAATAAAAAACAATACACAAATGAAACTTATACAGGTTTAAATCCTTTATCATTCTTTTAGCACTCTAGCATATTATGTAGTTAATTGTGCTGTCCTGGCTGCCTGGAGGCTTCTTTGCAGGCATTAACGATCCAAAAGAGCAGAACAATTCCTGCACCTCAACTTATGGTTACTGACAATTTATGGACATGTACTGTGTAGTAGGGTAAATGTTGAGTCCAATAGATTATTTTTCTCAAGATAAGACATTTTGTTCTTAAATAATTGACTCTTTTTGCTAAATATGAGTGTGGTTAGTGTCACCGGCTGCCCTGCCCTGCCAGCCTGTAGACAAGCTGCAAGTGTAATTGGGAGATGAGGTCACATTGACTGGGCACGAAGAGATTTCCATTCTCTCACTGTCAGCTTCTTTGCAGGGCCTGTCCGGCACACAGCTGTACCACAGGCACTTGGGAAAAACTGTTTAAACAATCCTTTCTCATTCCCAGCTGAAACGAGGTAGCTGCACAGACCGAAAGAGCCATTGACAGAAATAGCTTATCTTAGTTTGCTCTGCACTCGAGTGCTGTTATTGAAGAGAGGGGGGTAGGAATGGAGTTGATAACTTTGATTAAATAATTTCCTTTGGGGAGATTTAATTTAGGAAATATAAAGAAAAGTAAATTTTGGGTATATTGAAGGATATTTTGTTGAGTTAGTTGTTGATCATGACAAGGCTTGGGTAGTCCCCATTTTTTTTTATTTTTTTTTTATTTTTCAGTCGAGTACCTAACGGATTAAGAGTTTGTTTAGAATTACTACATACTGTATTCTGTATTCATACGGTTTATTATGAGAGTACTTGTTGTCTCGGTGTCTGTCTTCCTGCTCTGTGAATTATATCATTAGTAGATAACAGGTACTGTAAGGGACCAAACACTACTCAAGGAATCTCAGATCAACAATGTTACCCAGATAATGGAAGCACAATCTCTTTCTTTAGTAATTACTATTTTTTTTATACAGTCATTTGTTCACAATAAGAGGAAGCTCTGCTTTTCGACCAACACAAGTCTGAACTTAAACAGAACCCTGTGATTTTACTTATTTCCCCGCCAAAAAAAGATGAACACAAACCCAGGGAAAAGTCTAAGTGAGGCCATGACAATCATTCTCATATTATTGTAGGCATCTCTTCCACATTGTAATGTGTGATGCTGCACCTCTTCATTGTTCTCAGACCCTCTGGGAGGAGAGCTCCTCAGTTTGTCACTGAAGCCAGTAAGTGGGGAGTTGAATGTTATTACCTGTATACTGCAATTGCTGATGTCTGTTGGAATGTCGCATAAAGGAACTTAATAACTATTATATCACATAATATGTAAAAATGCATTTTTTTTGGAGGAGGGGATAAACATACATACACACACATATTTCCATATATCCATATTGGTGTAATGAACCACAACAATGAACAAAAAAGCTGTTGTGCCCTGGACTATGAAATACACATCCATTATGATGATGGTAATGTTTCCAAGCTCAGTACAAACCATTGATACCCCACAGAGTAACAGACAGAGATGAATCATTTCACCCAACAGATCTACCAGTCAGGTTCTTCTTTGCAGTTTTATGACACTTTCAACATATCTAGAAGCCCTATGTATGAACAATTGGACTTAAAAATAATAATGGTAACCAGAAAATGGCTACACTTCATTCTGTAAGCAAGGATAGACCCATTGAGACTGAAGCCTAATTTACAGGAGTGGACTGGAGAGATGACCATCTGCAGGTTGTAGTAGCCGTAAACACATCACCTAAAACACAGGTCACATAACAACCATTGTAGCAATTCAACACCAGGTGTTGTTGATTGAGACCAGAGCATTCTTAACAGCAAGAATGACAAATAGCATGTAAACGAAGCATCCATCTGTGTCACTGCCTACATGGAAATACAGTTTCTATTCACCTCAATTATAATTTGAATACTGCATAGGCAAAACCTAGAAATATCATTACATTTCAAAATTAGGTGACAGTGTTAAGAGATATACTATCAGGTCACATATGTCATTTAAAATGTTTAGATTATTCTTTTTTTTTTCCCCCCAAGCTGGGTCTTACAGTGAGTGACTGGGTTTTATTTTGAAACCCAGGTTTACTAGGTTCTGAGTCCCAATTTGGGTTAAGACTGATGCTTTTAACAGGGTACTGTCTTTAAATGTAAAATCCAGCCCTTTACAATGTATTTTATTGCCTAATCATCTAAAGCCAGTGTGTAATATAAATATTTAATCCGTTTTGAAGAAGCAGAATCTTAAAACATATCTGCTGCTTTGTTTACTATGATTATTATGATTGGTCACAGGGATATCAGCAATAATGACTTACTGTAGATCACACAATACCATCAGGTAATACTTTTAGTTTTATTACAATTATATTGTTATTGATATTTTACATCTAATTATATTTTACTTTCCAACATGTATTGGTGACAGTTGATGGATGGTGCCCCTCTGGAAAGAAACATTAAAAAGCATGACAGTATGCAGTTAGGTTCATAGCGTTGACGTTGATTAATTAAAACCATAGGCTTGGTTTGGGCCATCTTGTCAGTGCTTAGTCCTACATTATTTTTGATTGATGGTAAAATTGGTTAAAATGAGCAAGGAACTCAGAGCACAGTGTAATATTCGTTAAGATAGAGCACTGGCTGTCAGCAGTCAGAACACCCTGCATCATACTTAAAGTGACGTGGCAGAATGGTCGCCATGCGGCTGAGGTTAAGTGTCCTCACCCAGCTCTGGGCTCAATGAAAATTAATGGAAAAGCATTTGAGCCGTTTCATTGGTTCGCCTGAACCGTTTTAACCACACGCTATCCGCTGCAGAGTTTCCTATCAGGGCATCAATCTTGGAACTGCTACTAATCTTTGTGAGTTCTGCTAGGGGAATCAATAGAAATGTAGTTGTGGAATTAAAACTGGGAAATGTTCATTTACATTCATTAACTTTTTTTAGAGGCATGCCCGCCTAGTTCCCTTAACTTTATGTTATTGTGCACCTATTAGAATCCACAATGGTTTCTTTGCAGAAGTATTTCTAATTCCAGTTAGAACTCCACTTAGCACGTGCTGTGTCATCCTGTTTTACTGCTATTGGGACCAGTGTTACAAAGGTAATATTCACTCTAAAAAGCTACACTGTTTGAACAGGATCAACATCACAGTACCTGTGGAAAAACATGGAGGGCAGCTTCATAGTGCTGTAAAAGGTTTCATGTAAAAGAAGATCATTTTTAACTTCAGCTTTTCCATAGATGAATAAAGACAATATAAAATACACATTGCTCAATGTTTGCTAAAGCATGTTTAAATTGCATCTGTGAGGTAAGAAAGTCATAAAATAGACAACTTCAGGCATGTTGTTTTACATTCCATGTTATTTGCTTACATGCTGTCTATTACGTCGATCTAATCATATGGGGATTTGTTTTTTTTCATATATTTAAGCAAGTTCTGTGTTAATGAATTTAAACTGTGCAGTCTATGAATTTGCGCATTTTGTTTAAAAACCCCCCCCCAAAAAACAAACAAACAAACATTTGAATATATGTTTGAATCAGTACTTTGTCCTATCTCTCTTGTGACAGCTAAATAAAACACAATAACTTACTGTTTGATCATCAAAAAAGGTTGAGTGCTACTAATTCTCTTTTTTCTTGGCCTGATTACTTTTTAATGATTCGTTGGAAAGATGAATGGCAACACTGAGTGTCCAAAATTAGACAGATTGGAAGCTGCTGGAGTATTTTGTATAAGGTTAATGTACTTCAGTTTCATTCTTTACTGTGTCAGTCATTTCTGAAGTTATCGAGCTGAGGCTGTTCAAGAGTGTAGAAGTAGACAACCAGATTAAGTGTTTTTTTTGTTGCTTGTTGAGACATTGTGATGGTATGGAGTAGAGTTATTGAGTTGGATGGTAAAAGGGCTTGGGCAGTTACATTTTTGCTTGGTTTTTACGAATGTAGTGGACAAAGAAAAAAGCCAGCAAAGTAATAACTTCCACCAATCTTGATGTGCTTGGATGCGTTAACCTCAGTGAACACAGTACTACTAGCCTCAGAACAACACTATTCCTGTCCCACTCTCTGACAGTGCCTTTCTCGTCATAAAGGAGAGCTTTCAATAAGATTGAGTAGGGCTGGCAGAGCTCCGAGCTCATAGATGATCTTAGAAATGTCAAGAATGTGAAATACATGTTGACAAATTGTGCCAGAAGTGGGTATTTTTTATTTGACATTTGCAAATATTTTGTGACATGTTTCATAGGAAAAAAAAAACCTGAAACACTTATTTTGGTTGTTTTGATGTCCTTTTGCCTTCATTTGTAATTTGAATTGAGCTCTTGTAAGAAGCTTGAAGCAGAGAATCTAGAGAGCATCCGAGATCATGCTGGGTAGGCTCTTTGAGTATAAATATGTTACTGTGATCTGTGGTCATGTAACTAGCCTGCTTAAATGAAGCCTAGAGTGCTATTGTGATAAACTGTTTGTGATAAAACATTTGAAAAGGTATCTTGAATATTATTTAAATCTGTTAAGGAAAGGGAGTTGCAAAATAAACTTCGTGACACAGTACAAAAGCAAACCTCTGCGCAGAAATGTATGTTAAAGGAGATTACAATGTGATTTTAATTGCTTTTTAAAATGCACCTTGCTATTTTATTGTTTGCAATCATTCAGCATGTTTCTTGGTTCTGTTGCTCCAATATTCAGTTATTTAACCAGCTTTAAATAAGCCTAGTGTACAAATGTATTCATTATTATTATCAAAACGGCAAGCTGCAGTATTTTCTGCTCTAGACTTGTCTGACACATCTAATCAGGAAAGAGAAGGATTCTACAGACTCCAGTCCAAGGTCTAGCAGTAATGCAGGTCTTGATTGTGCTTGGCAGGAACATGGCTTACTTTGGTTACAATCACAGTGGTTGTCTTCTTGACAACTGATACAAAGCGGTTCTCTGTAATGGCTGTGTCAAAGGCTTTGCGATTCAGCCTGCAGTATTCATGGAGTATATACTCAGGGTTAGAAACTAACAATATTGTGCTACTAGTCCAAAGGACTAGTACCTTTTGAAACTTGCTAGTCCTTATGTGAAGTGCCTAAGTTGGAATCAACAACAACAGTTGGGGTCCCTAAAAATACGTTTAGATTTTATTTTGCTAAAAAATAAACACATATAAATTTAGATTTACATTTTTTTTTAACAAAGCACCTTCATAAATGCTCATACAGATTGATCAATCACCTGTTTGCACCTGGTTACTGAGCGACTATCTGTACTGTGTGCTGAGAAACTGACACTGACAGCACCAGACGGGATGACAGGAAAAAATTCTCAGCCGTGTCACCTTGCTGTATGAAGTACTCGCCCAGAGGACTACTGGACACAGACATCAACTAGTCCTCATCAGATTTAATTTGCCTTGGGCGAGCGGGAGTTTCTAACCCTGTATACTGAAGTACATATTTTAAAAAATGCTAGCTCGGAAATATATATATATATATATATATATATATATATATATATATATATATATATATATATATATATATATACAGACGTGCTCAAATTTGTTGGTACCCCTCCACAAAAAACAAAGAATGCACAATTTTCTCTGAAATAACTTGAAACTGACAAATGTAATTGGCATCCACCATTGTTTATTCCATATTTAATAGAAATCAGACTTTGCTTTTGATTTTTTATTCAACATAATATTGTAAATAAGAAAACAAATGAAAATGGCATGGACAAAAATGATGGGACCGCTAACCTAATATTTTGTTGCACAACCTTTAGAGACAATCACTGCAATCAAACGTTTTCTGTAGCTCTCAATGAGACTTCTGCACCTGTTAACAGGTAGTTTGGCCCACTCTTCCTGAGCAAACTGCTCCAGCTGTCTCAGGTTTGATGGGTTCCTTCTCCAGACTGCAAGTTTCAGCTCTTTCCATAGATGTTCGATAGGATTCAGATCAGGACTCATAGAAGGCCACTTCAGAATAGTCCAATGTTTTGTTCTTATCCATTCTTGGGTGCTTTTAGCAGTGTGTTTTGGGTCATTATCCTGTTGGAGGACACATGACCTGCGACTGAGACAGAGCTTTCTGACACTGGGCAGTACGTTTCGCTCCAGAATACCTTGATACTCTTGAGATTTCATTGTGCCCTGCACAGATTCAAGGCACCCTGTGCCAGGCGCAACAAAGCAGCCCCAAAACATAACCGAACCTCCTCCATGTTTCACTGTAGGTATGGTGTTCTTTTCTTTGAAAGCTTCATTTTTTCGTCTGTGAACATAGAGCTGATGTGACTTGCCAAAAAGCTCCAGTTTTAACTCATCTGTCCAAACGACATTCTCCCAGAAGGATTGTGGCTTGTCAATATGCATTTTAGCAAATTCCAGTCTGGCTTTTTTATGTTTTTCTTTCAAAAGTGGAGTACTCCTGAGTCTTCTTCCATGGAGCCCACTTTCGCTCAAAAAGCGACAGATGGTGCGATCAGAAACTGACGTACCTTCACCTTGGAGTTCAGCTTGTATCTCTTTGGCAGTTATCCTTGGTTCTTTTTCTACCATTCGCACTATCCTTCTGTTCAATCTGAGGTCGATTTTCCTCTTGCGGCCGCGCCCAGGGAGGTTGGCTACAGTTCCATGGACCTTAAACTTCTTAATAATATTTGCAACTGTTGTCACAGGAACATCAAGCTGCTTGGAGATGGTCTTGTAGCCTTTACCTTTACCATGCTTGTCTATTATTTTCTTTCTGATCTCCTCAGACAACTCTCTCCTTTGCTTTCTCTGGTCCATGTTCAGTGTGGTGCACACAATGATACCAAACAGCACAGTGACTACTTTTCTCCATTTAAATAGGCTGAATGACTGATTACAAGATTGGAGACATGTGTGATACTAATTAAAGAAAATAATTAGCTTGAAATATCACTATAATCCAATTATTTATTATCTTTTCTAAAAGCTTCTTTGCTTTATTCTATGACATATCAAAGGCATGCAAGTATACATGATAAAATAGCTTTTAATTTCATCACTTTTCAGGAGGAATGAAGCATTATTTCAATGAGCTGTAAGGGTACCAACAAATTTGAGCACGTCTGTATATATATATGTATATATATATATATATATATATATATATATATATATATATATATATATATATATATATATATATATATATATATATATATATATATATATATTGTGGCACGCACACACACACACACAGGGGTGAAATTCTCAACAAAAAAGTCCAGGTACTCATATGCACAGCCGGGTGTAAACATTAGATAGTTGAACAGAACTAACTTTTATTTATTATTTGGATTCTGAGCTCCCCCTCTCGTGCTTTAGCACAGCCGGACTCAGAGTCACAGGCAAGGCAGACGGGCCCGCTTCATCCTGCCGTGGAGACTTCAGACGTCGATCAGGGTATTGTGCACAATATTCATTAAGTGTTTTTCTCTTGCACCCCATTTTCAAATCAAACTAATAACTGTCACCGTATACCTAAAGCAAAAGCTTACGTACACCTTACGTACACCTTACGTAACCCACTAATTTCAAAGTAGGCGCTTTGAATGACAGGCGCTGTAGCTGGCAAATGAGAGCATTCTAGCACTGCATCAGTCAACGAGATCTGTCAGAACCGGGTGAAACTACAGTACTAACGGACCACTGAGATGACTGACAGCGACCCCCAGCCATTCAGAGCGGAACGGAGACGGGACAGACAGCAAGTATAAAAACTACACAAACTAGAGATGATTTGTAAATTATTATTTTTGGTAAGAAAATAAAAAACAGTGACTGGTTTTACCGACATTTATCGTATATAAATTTATTTCAGTCAAAATTATATTTTTGGGGAATTCTTTGTTTAACAAGCTTTACCGATTTAATATTGAAAAGTAGCAAGCCTAGTTATAATTAAGAACAGTAGTAGAATACAGCAAAGTGTGGAGCAGTTAAGTACAAGTACAAGAGTACAAGTACAACTGGGTGCCATGTAATCCATAGTATAGTCGAGAGTTGCGAGATAGATATATATATATGTGTGTAAAGATAAAAGTGAAATCACAAATATGGAAAACATATTCAGTCATAAGAAACATGTTGTGCAAAACTAGCAGGTACATTGTACAGCTCAAAAGCATTGAGATTTAATCTTAAAAAGAGGTTTTGAGTTCTAAAGTTATGTGGTTGGAAGCAGTGTTAGTGAAATGAGCCACAGTTAGAAAGATAAATCATTGTTTTCGATCCATGTCTATAAATGTCTACCAAAGCACCTCAGTATTCAGTCTTGGGGTTTTCTCGAAACCGACAGTGTGTGGTGTTGTTTGTGTGAGGTGAACTACTGCTCACTGAGGCCTGGAGACCAGTGCATACACACCTTTCCCTTTGAAATATCAAAATAGAATATATATCTTGTTTTTGTGGACTTCTCCTGATGTATTGTTATCCCATGTGGTTAGCATGTTGCTTCTGTTTTTTTTTTTTTGCTGCTGCATCAGATGTGATGCAGTAGCCAGTCAAGTGTGCGTTAAACCTGACCAGGAGCCAGGGCAGATCAGATGGAGACTTGGCACCATAATTGATTATTACACATAGCACACAAGGAGGACAGGTTAGTGCATATTGTGCATTTCCCTACAGACACCAACACAGTCTCAGGCTTCTGCCTCTGACATGTTGATTTATATATTTGCAACTCTTCCCTAATGAACAGTGCCCCATCATGGGTCATTGGAGCCCCCTGCTGAATAAACCCTGTCACTGCTGCAAGCCAGAATGAGTGATGTTTCATGCTTTTTTTTCACAGAGGATTTAACGGCTCTTGGCTACAATAGGGAACAACCATGGAGCTGTAAATAAAAGTTACTTGAGTATTCATATTGGCTTCTTTAAGATTTCACTTTTATTCATGTCATTATTATAATGTTCAAAATGGCTGGTAGCAGAGTTTCAAGTTTGACCTTGCTATTACCTTGTATTATTATTATTATTATTATTATTATTATTATTATTATTATTATTATTATTATTTATTTCTTAGCAGACGCCCTTATCCAGGCAAATGAAAGGCTAAAAGAGTAACCTTTCTACTAAAAAGTTGTTGTTTTTTTTCCACTATTTTTAGTATTTGAACTGCAGAGCTTCTATTTTTTATTTATTTTTGTCTTGCATGGCTCATTTTCAAGGCACATCTACAGGGGTGTGCAATTCATATCGCCTGACGCCCAGGAAAACAAGATTTGTGTGAGGGACAAGTTCTGCCATTATACTTTGCCCGTTGGACAAATATTTTTTATTTATTTTTCCAATGTTCGTTTTGTTGCTAGAAAAACACTCTGTGTGTATTTCTAGAGAGCCACGCAAGTGAAAACTGAATTGCGCAAGTCTAGCACCTACACACAAACATTTAAAAAAAGTGTTTACCTCCCAAGGCAAGGCACAGACTAATCTTTTAAACTTAAGGTGTTATTTATGTTTTTTGGAAAATTAGCAGTGATACTGCTTTCTTAATACATGAACCTGGCATTAAAATGCAGCAATCTAGTAAAATTACAAAAAAAAAAAAAAAAAAAAAAAACACTCCCAAAGGTATTCGGTATTAGAAACTTTGTGGCCAAGTGTGTCCTGAGATGTTTAAAAAAAAAGTTTAGTTTACTGTTTAGAAGCATTTCAAGACCAACTTTCTCTGGCAAAAAAATGTAATGATTTTTTTCTTTACATTTTTAGTGTTGCTAACCTAGTTTGCCATTTACCATATTTACATATTTTTTTAGATTGAAACACTATATTAAAAAAAATAACTAAAAAATAAAAAAAATAAAAAATGACATGCACAATCCATCGACTTGTGAAACTATTAAAACATGAAGATTGACAAATATGTTTATAATGACAGAAATGAAATGCTTATATATGAGATTACCTGTACAATATTTTACATTTTTCAATGACAGTACTGCAAGGAAAGAATATTATTATTATTATTATTATTATTATTATTATTATTATTATTATTATTATTATTATTATTATTATTATTATTAGTAGTAGTAGTAGTAGTAGTAGTAGTAGTAGTAGTATCATCAAATATATCATTTTAGTAATACTCTTAAAATTAAACTCTTAAAATGTTATTATTAAACCTACAGATCCTCAGATGTATTTGTTTTCAGCCCACATCCACACTACAGTGAAACCTCTTAATATCACTCCTGTCACCACGCTGGGGAAAAGGTCCTGATATTGCGTTGTTATTTTCACACTTCGGTTAATGTCACTCAGTCATTCTTTTAATGTTTTACTGAAAGCACGGTTCAGATCTTATCCATTGCTACTGTCTCATGCAAATGCAGTTAATTCGTAAGGGAAGCGGTACTGTCTGCAGCTCACTGGAGAAGGTCTTGACCTATTCTCTGCCTTCTCTGACTGATAGCCACTGTATCAGATTTCTGTAGTTCAGCTCCATTATATACCTTGACCTACAGATACATGCTTGACCCTAATTAAATGGTACAGGTTGCATTAGGAATCAGACTTCATCATTGTCATTGTTCGTGGTATTGATGTTTCCTTTTCTCCCATGCTTTGTCAGGATGTTATTTTTGTGTCGTGTTGTGCCTCTGTTTTTGACGTATTTTGATCTTTGTCTCTTCCAGAGCACAGTGATAGTGGAGAAATCCATTCAGGACTTGATGAACCTAATGCATGACCTAAGTGCTTACTCCAACCAGTTCCTTGAGATGGTGTGTGACAAACTAAAAGAGCACAAGGAAATCTGCAATACAGCATACAGGTAACTTCACAAAAGTCTTGACTCTAAATACTAATTATCCCAACATGAAAATCTTCTTTTAAACAACTGTTTTCAGCTTTTGACCCCAGCTTTGCCTATAGTTTCCTGGTTACTAGAATCGCAAACTCTGTTAAGCACATTTCCATCTTTGGCACTCCGATGGTGACGACGCAGGCAGCAGCGATACTGCGCATTAGGCGCTGTCAGTGTTTCGTAAAGTGTTCACAATCTTTCAGGAAGATCACTGGACCAAAGCATGCTATATATTGACATTGCTCCCTTTGTGGCATTTTAAAATTCTGTGTCAGTTAGTGCGGTGTAAAAAAAAAAACATATCCTGCAACGGCGGCTTTATCAGCTTTATCAGAATTCATTTAGTTATGCTGTTAAAATATTGATGCAAAAGCTAATCTGTGAATACTCCAAACTTGTTACAACTTGTATTGGTCCTTTTGGAAAATCCTTGGATTAATCAATGTTAGAAATTCAACTTGAATACTAAATTGCAAGTCAAACTTTGCATGATTTATTATTTCAAATCAGAGGCAAGATGTGGCTTCTTATTTAAAGGGTTTATGTATGGCAGCTGTTTTTAGAGGTTATGAATGTCTTGTATTTTGTGTCCTCTTTAGCTTTATGGTTGAATGTTAGGTACAGGAGTAGTGGTTAGGGCTCTGGACTCTTGACCGGAGGGTTGTGGGTTCAATCCCCAGTGGGGGACACTGCTGTTGTACCCTTGAGCAAGGTACTTTACCTAGATTGCTCCAGTAAAAACCCAACTGTATAAATGGGTAATTGTATGTAAAAATAATGTGATATCTGTATAATGTGAAATAATGTATAATGTGATATCTTGTAACAATTGTAAGTCGCCCTCGATAAGGGTGTCTGCTAAGAAATAATAATAATAATAATAATAATAATAATAATAATAATAATAATAATAATAATAATAATAATAATACAGTATTACCTGCCAGCATCCTTTAAACTTGTATGTATGCAGGGATGGAAATAACACTCGTAATGTGTAGCAGTTTCAGGTTTTAAAATTAGTCTAATTAGCCCAAGTGTAGTATTATTATTATTATTATTATTATTATTATTATTATTATTATTATTATTATTATTTCTTAGCAGACGCCCGTACCCAGGACGACTTACAGTTGTATACAAAAAAATACATGTCAAGAATGACAGTACAGTATAGGTAACAAACTCAGGTGTGTCTTATTAAACTCCTAGTAAAACCTGGAATGGATCAAACTGCTATGCAACAGGAGTCTTATTTTCATCCCTTATGTATGTATGTATGTATGTATGTATGTATGTATGTATGTATGTATGTATGTATGTATGTATGTATGTATGACTACATTTATTTAAAAGCTGCAAAACGTGTGACATGCTTTGATTGATGCGTCTTGTATATCAAAATGGTTTTATGTGAAAATCAGTCAGCATTGCGATTGGTTTGATATTTTTGTTTATATATCCATGGTCATAAAAAAAGTTTTGAGTAGTTATTTTTGTAGTTTTATATCGGGTCACAGAATCAAAAGACAGTATTTGGGAATCTCTTAGGAAACGCATGTATTTGCTTTCAATTTGACAAAGTTATTATAAATAATCCCAAACAGTCTGCACTGTAAATGTTTATCATGTTACCGTTTGTAGTTTCTTTGATTACATGATGTTAAATAATAGATCTAAATTGTGTTCATATAGTTTTTTTTTTTTTTTATTAAAATGACAATCCTACAATTCTAGGTAATGCAAAACTTTTGGCCACAGCTGTACTCTATCGAAAACAGCTATTACTGTTAATAAAATGTAACCGCACCTAATAAATAAAACAAAAAGAGATTTTGATTATTATTTATGTTTACCTGCGCATTTATGCATCTGAAAATGCTTTCAAATTGTGCTTCACTGATTAGTATTCAGTTATACAATGAGTTGAAAACTGAAAAGTTCATGAGTAGCTCGGTGTGCTCTGAGGATAGCTCTCCAGTGGCAGAATCGCCAGATGCCTGCTTCACCCACCCTAATATCAGAGTGGAAATCAGCTCAATCATGCATGCAGGTGGATGATAATTTAGAAACATTACTATACTGACCTTTGAGCTGCTAAACAAACAAACAAAAAAATATGAACAGTGGTTAAGAGATAATATATCTAATACCATAAAAAAAAATCAATTAGATATTTTTTTTTTCTTTTACTTTAATTTTTATTTTTGAGTCATCCTACGTACCCCCTCTGAACCTGAGAAGTACCCCCTGGTTGAAAATCCCTGATCTAACCGGGTGGAAGTCTAAAACAGATGTTGTGATTGTCCAGGTCGACCATAAAAACAATATACCACCATGTAAAATGAATTAAAGGCCTTTTCTACTTATTCGCCTGTAAGTAGGGGTATTGTTCAGTCTGAGGAGAAGCTGACAATCAGTGCATCGTGGGCCAAGGATGAAGACATCAGCAGGCTGCTAAAATCCCTTCCCAACTGGTCTACCATGGCACAGCCCAGACAACTGAGGCAAAAGAGAGAGGACGAGGAAGACTTTACCCGGTAAGGGAATTCTGAATAAGCTAACTGACGGGGAGGGAGCGATTTTCTGAAGAGAAATGTCATTGTTCAGTCTCCGGTAATAGCAACACAATTGTAATTGTCCTTTGGGAAGATAATAAGTTATGTATTAATCCGTAATTGGGATTGATACCTTTCTGTTTACTTGTGTTAAATGTCATCTGCCTGGAGATGTGATTAATGGTATTTTTCTGGGGTTTATAAAATGAGATGGCAGTTTAGGTTCTCGTGCTGCCTAGTGGCTATGAAGTAATTTTACAATGACAGCTACAGGACTGAGCATCTAACACAGTGGTTCCCATGTGTGTTTCAAGTAGAATTTCTGCAGCCCTTTGGTCAAGCTGTCCCAGTGTCCGTCTTGACTGTCGACCCAGGCAATCAACCCTGATAAGCATTATTTCACTTAATAAACATAAAATGTGATAGGACTTTTGATAGCCTATACAAAAAACAAATCTCTGAAGGATATATACCATTTTTTAAATGCTGATGGATAAATATGACAACCCCATGGTAAAATCAATATTTAGACATGCATATTCATTTGAGTAAAATCTCTTGTATATGTGTCAAGAGGATATTAGAGGGTTATTTATTTCAAGAATATGAATGCCCATGACTTCCATCTCTCCTTCAGAGTGACTCTTCAATTTGTTTGCAAGTCAGGCATACTAAATGGAAATTCCCTGTGGCAGTCCCCCTACAAACAAAGCTAAATATGATTAATTTGATATTCCTTAGCAGGTCACACGCAGCCCATTTTGTAAGGGGTTCCAGGTTAAATGAAGTGGTGACCCTGTCCAAAAACGAAGGCTTCAGCACTATAGAGTAGTCCTTGTTAAGATACAAGATTAAGGCGCCTCTGGGGTTGGCTGCCACATAGTCTTCCGGTAGGAGAGAGAAAGGACGAGAGGTGAGAGAAAGGACGTGAGGTGAGATACTCCACTGTATAAAACCTATTTCGCAAATCCCCCTGACAATATTTGTTAATTTTAATAATACAAAACAATATACACTATGTTAAACACGTTTGAGAGTAGGCTGGACGAAACACAAAAAGTCTGCATCAGCATTTCAAAAAAGGGGACAGTTCATATTTTGGTGACATAAATAAGCAGTATTGGGAATACTGTGGAAATCTGTTAATACCACTTCCCTATCTTACCACCTCACTATAAAAATATTGGAATCGTGAAACCCACTTCGATGTAACATAAACACATTTTTAAAGTAGAATTACTAAGTTTGAGAAAATATACCAGTATAGTTTATTGTGGTGGTGTTACTTCTTTATTTCTTATCTTTTCTACTGCACATTATCAAACCAAAGACATTTTAAGTTAAAGTTAATTATGTATGGACACAGTTGGATGGAACAACATCTGCCTTAATACTGAAATGCAATATTTATTTTGAGATAAATGAATATGGAAAAGGAAAAAAAAAAAAAAGTTCTGTTTTGGCCATATGTCTCTTAACTGTCCAATCTGGAAACTGTCTATGCATGCTGCTCCTGTATTCAATACTAATTGCATTGTCTGAGCCCCAAATGCCATTACGTGCAGTAAAAACTGTACCTATTTACTGAGGACTTTTGTGTCGATTTTAATGAACTAATTTCCTAGTGAAGTTTATTAATGGATGTGTTCTGAGAGAAGCACAGGCAGGTACTGATGGCTAAAGCTCTCCTCATTAGGGAAGTAGCAGGATAACATTATTAACACACTAGCCTTGAAAGGTTAAGTAAAGAGAAGATGAATCTGCATGGAGCTGAGGCATGTAAATCTTATTAATTATGTCCAGTGCCTTCCTTGTTAATAATTAGAGAAACATACATAAATAATCCTTACTTCTATATTTTAGTGTATATAGATATATTTAACATGTTATATGTTGACTGTAATATGTGAATAAAACAGCCTCCTCTAGGTATAATAATAATATACTTGAATAAGGAGGGTATACTTTAAAATGTGGCATAATCATAATGTAGCCATCCTATTGTTTAAGAATTAAGAATTAACATTGGTCCTGATGGCTCTTGTTTCAGAGAAAAATGTACTTTGTGGTGGAAAAGTACAGCAACTTCAAATCAATCGTTAGATGAATTCTCTTCTGATCTGTTCAAGAGGGATTTAGGCCATTTAATAGGCTTGCTTTTACTACATATTTTGAGCAAGTATTTTTCTAAAAAAAAGATATAGGCAAACAAGACCTGCCTCGTGCACCCTGTTCATCTGTTCAAAACACAGTTAAAGTGTAATGACAGTGAGGTCACATGAGGCTTTACTGAAATGAGTGGTTACTTTAGGTCTTTTTTTTGTTGCTTTTTGAATTCAACACCTAATCAGTAATGCATACTAGAACACGGAGGAGTGAAAAGCCCTGAGCCAGGTTGTGTTGTTAAGTGAAGTCAATGGTAAAGATTTTTCCTGCTCAGTATTCCCAGAGTGCCAGACTGTAATCGGTCACTGGCTCCCCTGAGGCCGTGCTCTGACAGCCTCGCTGTCCTGCCCAGCTCTTCTGCCACTCTACCCTGGAGCCTGATTCATATGCATAGTTTGCTTACAGGATAATTGGCGCTAATTTTCCCGGCGGTAACGGGGAGAGTGGCACTAAATGAATGTGAAACCTCTGTCAAGGGCATGTGGGGAGGCCTCATTTAAATGCTAGCTGGTATTGATGTGGACACTTGGCTGCTTTTCAACCTTTATTCAGACATGGGCCTCTGCCAGAATGTTTTTGTTCAAGGGAAGCCTATCTTGATTTATCACATATGCCCTTCATTTACACCCACTGTCCTCCTCGTTCACTTCTGGAGAAGGACTGCCTCCTGTTACTTTTTATAAACTGGTCTGATGTTTGGCAAATACTGTTTAAAATGTACTGGTACTGTATCAAGTTTGCGCATACTGTATCGCATGGAAGTTTACTACCTTTTGGTTTTTTAAAACATATTTATTTGAAAGTATTTTAAAAAGTCACATACTTATTTATCAATGGTAGAGGGGGCAAAAAGAGGAGCAACATTGTTAAACTACATGTAGAAAGTTATCATTACCGTTTGTTACAAAAATGTTTCTCTGAGAATCAAACTCGTATCTTAACTTGATCCCAGCTAATAAATGCAGCAGGTCTCCGGGGGAACCATTTTTGTTATAAAGTACACTTTAATGTTATTATTCTAGGGCTGCCTTTGCCAAGGAGTCGGAGGTGCTGACTGGTAACCTAGGAGACAAGCTGATTCCTCCAAATGAAATTTTGCGTGATGTCAGCGACCTTAAGGCCCTGGCCAACCTACACGAGAGCCTGGAGTGGTTAGCAGGGAGGCTCAAAGGCTTCTTCTCCAGCCTGCCAACAGCACAGAGTAAGTACTGATCATGAAATAATATTACACATTAGATAATAGATAGGCTTCAGAAAACAAGCAAAAGGAAAACAAATCCTTGGTGGAATGTAAAGTTGTATATTGGATTAAACTGTTCTGATATCTTATAAAATGTACCGCATACACTACAGATGAAGATTTAAGGCGGCTGAAGATGTAAGATGTTCATTTACTACAACAGGTTTTAGCAATAGACAGATAACTGTGGGCACCAAAGCATCATGTAAGGCAGTTTATTTAATAGTGTTCCTAAAACCTCAGTTTTGCTGATATTTGTTATTTTTATGACCTGGTTTTAGAGGTTGTTTATAACTCCATTTTAGAGCTGGAGATAGAGAGAGAATTACAAATGAGCTGGAACTTCATTAAAAATATTATAAATAATACATCTGAAAACCTGGGGTGAGCCTGATTCTCAAGTATTGAGACTTGAGGAATCTGTGCTCTGACTATTGCAGAAGGTCTTACACAGCTCAAATCAGCTGCACTCTAAACCATGAAGTCAATATCATTAAAACATAAATAGAAAACCTTCTGAAGTTTGCTTTAGCTATAAATACCAATAGCACTCAACTGTGAACGTGTCATAATTACCATTCATTTAAAACAGTGCCATTAATGGAGTGTTTTATCACATAGGACAGCCATGGTATTGTTCATTATTTAGTGTTTGCTAAGCTGATGGGACTTCCGTAGCTAACCCCTTATCTTAACTTTTTCCAAATTGGATTTTATATTACAGAACCAGTCAGGTATGAAAAAGTCATTTTATTCTTTCTTGTCTTTAAAACTAATACACATTTACACTTCTAGTGTACTATTCATAGATTAAGGCTGCTTATTCCAGCTCCTGATCTTTGTAGTGCTCTGCTGCAGAAGTTTTTAAAGCCGACCTTGTGGCATATGTTTTAATATTTTAACACGCGAAAACGGAAAGTCCTTAAAAACGTCACTTGAAATAATGTGTGCGTCTATATTTTGTGAATAATACTGTACATTTATTGGGTATGCTTAGCCTTGTATCTACGTGGGCTCGTTGAGGCTATCAGAAAAAGAAAAAAAAATGTTATGTCAAGATCACTAGATAATTGATCTCAGGATCTCGATTTCACTCTTCCGTTATCTCGTGATCACGAGAAAATTTATTTCAGGATCTCGAGAAAACGGAAGTCATTACTTACGTTTTCCTGAAGACAGAAGGGAGCGGGGTTCTGAAAAATATAGCGTTACACGTTCCCCACATGTTGCTACATCTGTTTAAATAAATGTAGGGAAACTTTAAACAGCAAGACCACAATACAGTATCTTGAAATGTAGTGAAATGACTAGGAGTAAGATATTTTTCCTGGCAAACTTCCTGGAGTACTTTTAAGGGTCAGTGTTTGGATTAAATCTTAATTTATATAAATGACCTGGATCAAGATAGTGCAAGATTTTGCAGATTATAGCAAATTAGGACTCAGAAAATGCAGCCAAAGGGGATTTGGCCCATAGCTGCAAATGGACAGACTGGCGCCAAATGAATTGTAATGTTATAAAATGCAAAATATTGCACATTGGGTGTACCCAAATTAATATATCACAAAGTACATTATGGGATTGAAGTATGTAAATAATATTTTGCGGAGAAGAAATTAAAAAGACAAATAGAATGTTATGTTACATTGCCAAACGTGTGGCCTGTGCATTAATAAACAGTAGATGCCCACTGGAACATCACCGCATCCCCTTTGAATCAAATTTAAAATCTTTCAGCCCAAGTACCTGCTTTCATTTTGACTTGCCGTAATGAAAGTTCAGTTCACATCTTTTGGACAGAAAATACTAACCAAAGACACAATTGGTCCAAATGTATGTTATTATCCACCTGGACCAGCCAATCAATACTTTGCACCGACATAATAAACCAATCCTGTACCTGCACCTACCGAGTCAGCCAATCACAGCCTGTCAGCTCGACTGGAACTTAGACAGCATTTTTCAACAGCAACAAACCGAGACATGGACAGTTTAGTAATGTTGCTCCATTCAGATGTCAGGCATAATCCAGATAATGTATAAGTAGCTCTGACAAGTAAATAAGTTATATGTTTCATAAAGTTATTTGGTTTTTCTTTCTCTCATTATGTATGGTCCTTTATAAACATTTTCAGGACTATTTTCCTAAAACTTTGCTCAGTGGAAGGATACCTGACGAATTATTACAAGTTCAAGGTAAATCTAGGTTTTAAAAGTGTTTTTCTAAAGAAAATCGTTTTCTAATAGCGATAGTGCCCTCTTGATTAAGGCTCTGCCGTGTGGTAGTTGACTTTCGTGTGGTCAACTACCACACGGGCACTATCACTTAAATAATGCTCCAGTTAGACCCCACTTAGAAATACTGACCAGTTCTGTATAATCCTGAATGATATGGATACATTTAAACTACTTCAAATATAGCACAGAGAATAGGATGAAAGGGTGTAAATGGAAGATGAGTAGAAGTTCATAACAGAAGGTGAGAAGCACTTATTAAGCAAGTTAAAAATACAAGAAATAGTCTACTGTACCAAGTAACATCTTAAACACTAGGATGATTAAAAAAAAATGTGACAATGTATGAAAGATCATAAAGAAATCTGTGTGTTCTACATTATAAAGGTCAGATCCAAAGCTGAAACATTGAATGAAATTTAATTTAATCTGAAGCTGTGACCAAGTTATTTTAAACTGTAGAAAGAAAAATAAAACATTTGATTTGCATTCATGCTTCCACTAACTTTATTATTATTATTATTTATTTCTTAGCAGACGCCCTTATCCAGGGCGACTTACAATTGTTACAAGATATCACATTATACATTATTTCACATTATACAGATATCACATTTTTTTTACATACAATTACCCATTTATACAGTTGGGTTTTTACTGGAGCAATCTAGGTAAAGTACCTTGCTCAAGGGTACAACAGCACTGGGGATTGAACCCACAACCCTCCGGTCAAGAGTCCAGAGCCCTAACCACTACTCCACACTGCTGCCCTTTATGTGGCAGAAAGTTTGCATAAACATTTAAGACTGGTCCACACACTGTGACAGCTTTTTTTCTTGTGATTCACTTTGTGTTTACCATACCTTGTTTGATTTGTTTAAATTACTGTATACTGGTTTATATAAGCATTATCAGTATAGTGTTATAGGTGCCTATAACATTTGCATGGTACGAGACTGCATGAAGACAATAAAAACAGCTTAAATCTATTTATGATAAAAAGCCGCAAACTGACTATGAAAAATTATTTTCATAGCAAATAAGTGGTAGTATTTTTCAGCAGAACAGAAAGTGACATAAACCATGCCTTTGATTAGAAAGGATCATAAATGTAGATGCTGCACAATGATATTTGTTATACATTTTCTCGCAGTTGTGTAAAATTGTCTAATTGATTTTTATGCATACAAAAAGGGTTGCATGTATCAAGGTTTTACAGTCTTTTCAGTAGTAACATATCTGCAATGTTGCATCATGTCTAACACTGCTTCTCATGTGTCACATGCAGGTCATTAAAAAAGACACATGTTTAAACTAACTCCACCACCTCCTACCACCATCTGTGTTTCCTACATGTGCCACTTCCAGCATGGAAAGTAGATGTCATGTATGAGAAAGAAGATCAAACACTGAAAATTATAATTTAATTAACTGCTGTTTCATTAATGACTGGGAATTTCAAATGTCAATCACAAGAAGTCAAAATCTTTGACATCCAGAGACAGACCCCCGAATCCCTGTGATTGTGTTTTGATTGCTTGCTTGTGGATTATCAACTACTGATTGATTAAAACTATTTCCATACAGGTGCTTTTTGAACAGCTACATTGGCATTGAGATTGATTAAAATGAAAATAGTTTTCTGGAAATGAAGTGTAATCATTCAGCTGATAGGCACAGTTAGCAGTTAGCACCCAGCTGGGCACTTGTTTTAATTCTAATCCTTGTTGCCAATATTTGTTCAAGTCAGTTTCCAGGGTTGATGCAGTGGGAGAGGTCTTGCTTCCAAAGCCAGCTGGCTGCCAGTCCCAGTAGGGTGGTCTTCAAGTCTTCTATGTAGTTTAACAGGAGCTTCTGGCTGTACTTTGGGATTGCCTGCTGAAACTCCACTACCAGGCAATGAAACACTCTCCATATAACGTTACCTGGCTTTTTTTTATTACTGATACAATGTTAGTTTTTTTTTTTTTAAACATGCAATTTATAACCCAAAATTCCACTGAGACTAGACATAGAGAATAATATCTGAAAGGTCACTTCCCCCAGCTGAACTCAACCTCAACCATAGAACTTTTGATTTTTTGAACTCTGAATTGTTTGAACTCTATAGCACTCATATTAATTTTGTATGAATTCCTTCCATGTTTTATTTGAAACTTTGTTGTGTTTCTGAAAGTAGAATCCACCCACTAATCACATACGCAATCAAACTGTTGCTTTAAATAGCCCTCTCACCTACGCCTCCTTGTTGTTTCCTTGTATGGTCCTCCTCCTCCCCTGCCTCCACCTTGCAGCGGGCCTTGTCTGTCTAGGGGGAAGGTGGCCCAGAGTCCCACTTGTCCTGCCCGCTGGCATTAGTTATCATAGTTCAGTCAGCGTATAGGGGCGGCTACCGAGCTCCAATGGACAAGGCCATGGGCCAAATTATATTACGTTTCATTATGGTCAATTGTCAAATACAATAAAAATTGTTCATTTCAAATCTTATGGATATCTCCTTTCTGAAATGTTTCATCATCATTATAATTATAATAATAATAATTATTATTATTATTATTATTATTATTATTATTATTATTATTATTATTATTTATTTCTTAGCAGACGCCCTTATCCAGGGTGACTTACAGTCGTAAACAAATACATTTCAAGAATCACAGTGCAAGTAATAATACAATTAAGAGCAAGATAAATACAATGATGAATACAATGACTGGTCCAAGCAAGTACAAGTGTGACAAAATACAATTCAATAATACAGCATATAACAGTGTCAGTGATAGTTACATCAGGATATAATTAAATACAAAATACTACAGATTAAACACTTGGCAGATTATAGTACTCTGAAGTACAGGATTAAATGCAGTAAAATAGGGGGCAGATAAGAGCATTTAAGGAAGGGTGATATATGTCCCAGGGGAAAAACAGAGGAGTTCTACAGGTGCTTTCTGAAGAGGTGAGTCTTGCGGAGGCGCCGGAATGTGGTCAGGGACATCTCCCTTGGCCACTAGGGGTACAAAGAGTAACATGAACCAAAGAACATCTTTTTTTGAGTAAAGTTCAAATGCAAATGCCATTCTTGTAACACTGAATGATTTTAATAATGTTATGCTTTATTTGTATCCTGCTATATGCTATTACTGTACTATATGGTGTTAGGTAAGAATTTAGTACCGTTTTTAACAGAAACCCTTTTTTTTTGGTCTGCCAAAGATCCTCTATCTTTTTTTCCTAACTCTGTTTTCATCCCTAGCCCTGTACAGATGGAAATGAACAGAAGGTTTTGCAGATAGGATTAGAAAATAATTGGAATAGCGCCACAAAAATGTAAAAGAAAAAAAAAAAATGTGTGAGAGCTGGGACTGTATTCCAGTACAGTCTGTTCAACATTTTAAATTGGTCACCACATACTGAGACTTGAACATATTGATCCCACTACTTTGCCAAAGAGAGATTGGACTATTGTAACTCTCTCCTTGCTGGTCTCCATGCTTCGGCTCTCCGCCCCCTTCAGCGCATTCAAAATTCTGCTGCTCGTCTTGTATTCTTCCAACCTCGCTACTCTCATGCTACCCCTCTGCTTCACACTCTCCACTGGCTACCTATCTCTGCTCGCATTCAATTCAAGACCCTTGTTCTTGCCTACCGCTCTCTTACCCACACTGCCCCATCCTAGCCTGTGGACACTGGTTTTAAACTGTTGTTAAAAATATTGCTGCAACTTTCAAATCTGTTTTTTCAAGAGAGATATTTATTCATTTGTTTAAAAGAAAAAAAAAAGCATTGTCATTGGTTGGGGAAGAAATTGTGTTCTTGTCTTTTAATGAATAAGGCTCCAAAGCCTTGTTAGCTTTTTGACCTCCTGATATTTGATGATATGGTAGCTCAGCAGCATTTGTAACATGCGTAGGAGGCTTGGCTTTTAATCTGAGCCTCCCACACATCGTTACTGTCATTTTAACACAACTGTTTCTAATTAAAATACAGAGCTGTGTAAAGTTGACAATGGGTATTGCCCATCATTCTTCATATACTTTCTGCTTTGAGTAGGACATCAAAATAAACATATCTTCCAAAACTTGTTAGCTCTTATCCTGAATTCACAAAGTTAAATTAACTTCCAGTGCTGGTAAAATGATGCTCTCCTCCTCAGACAGTGCTGCTGGCCATTTACTTAATGAGACAGTTAATTAACCGGTGAGTGTATACACACATAAAGAACATTATTTCTGAAAATGAAAAACTAATAGAGTGTTAAGATATCTCTTCATCACCACTGACAGTCTTCACTCCCTTCGTTATTACTGTTTGCTGAATGGATGGAAGTCACTGCCTGGCCTGCTTATCAAAAAACTCTGCTCTAA
This sequence comes from Acipenser ruthenus, assembly GCF_902713425.1. Classification (NCBI taxonomy): domain Eukaryota; kingdom Metazoa; phylum Chordata; class Actinopteri; order Acipenseriformes; family Acipenseridae; genus Acipenser; species Acipenser ruthenus. Next base: position 15,352,674 of record NC_081202.1, on the reverse strand, counting down.
TGAGATTTGATGATATTTGTCTCTGTGTAGACATGATAGTGGTGTGAGTCAATGCTGACTGAAATTACTTTGGAAGATATATAATGCAGAATGCTGTCTTTGTTATACTGTAGACGGTAGATATACTGAATGTCGTTTCCAGTGGTTCAAGATTAGAGTTAAGTTTTATAAAGGTTTTTTTTAAAAAAAAATTTAGTGGTTCACAGATGTGTGCATTTTACTACACTCTTAATATCCACTGACGCTTAAAAGTGATACTGTGAAATGAGCACATCACAGAATAGATCACACATTTGAGAGCTGTCTATTCTTGGTCCACTTCAAGTCCCCTTCCCTTCCAATTTAGTTTTGCATACATTTGACTTGACATTCTTCCAACATGTGCTTCTTGGGAAGAAAGAAGTTTCGACCGCCCACAAGCAATTAAAAAAACAAAAACAGAAAACAACACTTCAAATAGATAGTGGTGGAAAAGAGTATGGTTACAGGTTTAGTCCCACTTTTCAACAGGCACTTTTATTGTATGATATTCATTTCAGGTCATTTCAGATATTACTTTCATATTATGTAGTTCATTGGCAACATGCAAAGAATGCTGTGGCATATTTTATTCTGGTAATGTATCTAACATGATCACAGCATATGGGTCCTATATATATATATATATATATATATATATATATATATATATATATATATATATGTATATATATATATATGTGTATATATATAGTATTTTTGCAATGTGTAATAAGGCACAGTGGGCAGCTAGCTCTTTGAGCTTATATATATATATATATATATATATATATATATATATATATATATATATATATATATATATATATATATAATAGCACCTCGCTTAATATCATGTCCCATTTATTATCACGATTTTTCAAAAACCACTCGCCATGCACCATAGGTTCTTTGAGAAATGACCTCTCTTAATGTCCTCTCAAAAACCCGCTTATTGTTACTTTTTGTGCAGCCTGTCAAATGCTGCCTGGGCAGTCTTAACTGGATACAGTTCAGTTACAAAACACCGTCACCAACGTTTTTAATATAGTCTTACTCACAAAAAAACAACACCCAAGTGCCAATTGGTAGCTCTAATCAGTTGACAATTCATGCCTTTTTTAGATTATGACACAAAATCTTCAAACTAATGATACAAAATGTATTTGTCCAGTAGTAAACAATGCATTTGTATAAATGTAAAAAACGACTAAATGTACAGTATTAAAACGCTGCTCCTTAATTCACCGTTAGTTTTCTTTCTTTTTTTCTCGCACTTGTAATGTGCTGTCATAGGCAAACGTGAAACCCACTTTATATCATGGCCCGCTTTATATCAAAGTATGCCTGCACGGTAATCATGATATAAAGCAGGTTCATCTGTATGTGTGTGTCTATATATATATATATATATATATATATATATATATATATATATATATATATATATATATATATAAATTATTCCAATAGTAAACTGTGGGAAAAGTGCAAAAATACTGTGATATACTTTTATAAGGGTTCTGGAACTGTTAAGAATGCTTAAAAATACAAATTAGTTCTGTTGTATTTCAACATTGTTTTAAGCAAAGGTTTTGAATGCACAGGAAGTCATCTAGCCTCAATATGTCTGTGCTTGCGGGTCTGCTGTTTTAAAAATATTGAAAATGAAGAAATAAATCGTCATCTTTTTTTAAGATGTGAAGTAAGTGCTGGTCTTCTTCCAACAGATGATATTTTCCTTTGACCAAGGCACCTGAAGTGAATGTTAAGAACTGAGATTTCAAGTGTTTCTTTGGAGTTAAGCAGGTCCTTTTGATAATTTATTAAGCAAAGGTTTCCAATAATTGCAAAGTAGTAATAAACCTTATCACTGTCAGGCTTTTTTGGTTAACAAAAGGATCATTGGAAAATAAAATAAAAGTCTGCAAAACTGTCTACTGCTGCATGCAAGGCAGTTGGTTTGCACTCCACAATCGATTATCTTGCCAGCACCATTAAATCAGTCCCTTATATTTCGTTAGCAGTCATTCCCTGTCAGCAGGAAGTGAGCTACACAATGCATTGTAGTGCTTCATTGACTAAATAGATTTGTGTATGAGGGACATTGCTGAATGCTTTACTTCAGAAGGTTTTAAATGTATTACCATTGATTTACAGGATGCAATCTTTCCATTAGCACCTCCCTGTTATTGATAGCGAAACATAGGGATTCACAAGTGACTATTTAAACAAAAATTGCAAAAAATAATGATACCCTTTTAAAGAAAGGAAGTGTGTTTCATATTTAAGTGTATAGTTTTAAATGTGTATTCTGTGTGTTTTTATGTGATTGTAATTTGCTGCTGTTGGACGCCGTTGTAAACGAGCTAAACGTCAGTTTTATCTTCAAAGAAACATAATTTTTTGGAAAAGAACATTTTCTAAATTCGTCTAATTTTAACTGAATAATATGTATCCAGTGCTGTTTCGTCTTATGTATTTGTTTGCCAGTTTTCTGAGCGCAAGTTATCAATACTTTTAGTTTTTATGGGTTGATTATTTATTTTCAGTTTCATGTTTTCCAGCTATCTCTCCAGGTTCTGACTCCCAGGTTAATTCAGACCACACTCAGACTCGTGAACAAATCATGCAGGCTCTCAATGACCTGGCCAGAGCCTTCCAGGAAATGGCTGACCGCTGCTTACTAGTGCTCCACCTGGAGGTCAGGTAAGTAATTACGGCAGAGGTATGTTATGCAGTTATACAGTATATGTATAATATGTTGATATGTATAATATGCTCACACAACCATATTTAATTAAAGCTAGGAATATTCTATAACATGTATCTTAAACATTAAAATCCTGAATGGCATTAAATATGTTCATATTATTATCCGATTATTCAGTTAAATTACAAATTACAACTTCTTTTTTTTTTTTTTAAGAGTAATAAAGTATATAATAAAATTAAAATAGACTTCTACATTCCTGTATGTGATTGACAAGCCTGTTGTAGTGTACAGTTAAAGAAATGTAGGCAATGTATATTATATTGTACAATAAGGACGTGTATATTTATTTATTTTTGGTGTGTAACTTACTTTGACATTTGCGTTTAATGACTTGTGCTTGGCTGCTATGCAACACTTTTGAAGCTACTGGGAGGTGCAAGATTCCATGTCTTGTTACTCCGAGCACTTCATATTTCAAACAAATAGCACGTTCCTAGGCAGCACTGTGAGGACAATTAAATATCAGACCCAATTAAAATACTGTCAATGGTGTCTGTTTTGATTCGCAGTGCAGTTTATAGTAGGCAAGGGTGACGGTTCTTGCTTTGCAAAAGATGAAGAGCTAGCTGGAAGGTATTTTAGCAATTAGCAGTACCAATTATTGGTCTCAATACTTGTTTAACTTAGGAAAGTATTCTTGGGTTTTATTTTCTAATACATTCTCATTTTACTCTTTACAGAGTTCATTGTTTCCATTATCTAATCCCCCTGGCTAAACAAGGCAATTATGCCATTGTTGCTAATGTGGAAAGCATGGACTACGACCCCCTAGTGGTAAAATTGAATAAAGACATTAGTGCCATCGAGGAGGTCATGAGTGCCAGTCTACAGCAGCACAAGTTCCAGTACATTTTTGAAGGTATTTCACTTTATGAATTCAGAATAAAAATGTTTTGTAGGATAATAGGTTTGCCAAAGTTGCACATTTAGTTGCTGAGTTGGTAAGCAACATCATCATTTTCTGACCCCAAGGTGCTTTCAACTGAATTCAGTGAGAATATAACATCTTAGCTGCCCCTGGGTTATTTCAGAAAGCTGTGAGAGGCTGTGTTCTTTCAACTTGTATTTCAACGAGTATAATACAGGATTGTACTGAGCAGGAGAAGCCAACAAGCCTTGCAAGGAAATGAAAGACATAGATAGAGCTATGGGAAGTATAATTAAAACCACTCAGAATGGTTATAAATAGGCTTGCCACTATTCGATTTAGATTTTTTTGCCAAATCGACGATTAATATCGACATTTAATTTAGAAAGAATTTACCGTTTTTTTTTCTATCTTTATTTTTCCATTCAAGCAGAGAATGCTTAAAAAAAACAAAAAAAAAACAAACACAGACTTTTTATGCCATTGAGAAACATCTCATTTAGCGAAACCCCTTTATCATATTCAACATGCAGCAAAACCATGGTTACCAACTTTCCAATTGGAATAACATCTAGATATGGATCCTACACAAATTAAAAAATCGTAGAAAACGCAGCATATAAAATAATTCGACGTTTAACAAGCTTTACCGATTAATATCGAGAAGTAGCAAGCCTAGTTATAAATCCAAATAAAAAAGAAGATATATTGTGACAAGCCAATAGACACACATGACACTGCATGGAAAACATTTATTTTTATTTCATTTTAGGTGTTGACCTATTTGCCGACCACATTTTTTTCTTTAGCTATTAGTGGTACAATATATTAAATAGAGATTCATATTCTATTTTTTCTTTCAATTTTTTGTGTTGAACATTTCTTAAAACCGCCTTAGTGAAAGTGTCTGTGTTGTCATTTAATTCAGGTCTCGGTCATTTGATTTCCTGCATCCTGATCAATGGGGCCCAGTACTTTAAAAGGATTAGTGAATCTGGAATTAAGAAGATGTGCAGGAATATCTTTGTCCTCCAACAGAACTTGACTAACATCACCATGTCTCGAGAGGCAGACCTTGATTTTGCCAGGTACTGTAAACAGAAATCTGTATCACAGCTGGGTCTTGATTTAAGTGCTGGATAACTGTATTTCTTACATGGATCGGATAAGCACACTGCTGCATATTGTTTTAAACTAGGTGTGGTGAGTGTTCATTGAAAGGTTGCAAAGCTATATATTTGTACATGTTCAATTGCATTTAAAATATATTAGCAGGCAGGTCAATTCCACAACTGAGTCACACAGGTGGCCAGACCAACACATGGTCAGTTTAAGTGGTTGCGTTTTTGAGGGCCTTAGGCTATAAAATCAAGATGATTACTGGAAATCATTGTATTGTACAAAAAAAAAGAATTGCATTAAATATTGCTCTGTCTAACACAGGACGACTTGTGTAAAGAGGCACATTTCTATTTGCTTTTAAATGGATGAATACAATAAAACTGGCTGATTAAATACAATTAAACTGGCTGATTAAATACAATGAAACTGGCTGATTAAAGTGTACACCTTTTGCTGTTTGTTTGACTAGCTCAGAGACTCCTACCACATTTCATGCTTTGTTTCTGTTTTCCATAAATGAGAAGCAAAGACAAATACATTGAGTCCAACAATGAGGCGCTGCAAGGCAGGATTTTAAAGTGTCTTGCATTTCCATTTCATGTAATACATTACAGTTCATGTAATACCTTACAATTCATGTATTACAATAAAATTCAAGTTTTAATAAGCCGTCACCAAGCATCTTTCTTGTTGTTTATTATACATGAAATCTACAAGCTGTTCTCTTATCTTTCTGAAACACAAAAACCATGTTGCCATGGTGAGCCTTTGATAGAAAGTTCCTGCTGTTTATTAACAATAATACCCTCACTAGTGTTCAGTGCTGTTTACTAAATATCAACAATAATAATCTTCACCCACCCAGTCATTCCATGTTGTACAGTTAGTTTAATAGCATGTTGTCTTGCTCTGAGTTCTTTAATATATGTAAAGCAGAAACAGCTTGCATTTATTTATTTCATTTTATTTGTGTGCTGATTACTGATGATGGCAGACCACGATGATTGAATCTTTAACACATCACTTGAACGTTGTTGTCTGATTACAAGACATGCTAAAATATGCATACAAGGGTATTCTTTGTGTAAATATAATCAGAACAGCCAGGCAGCTTATGCTTATGCTCATTTCATTTGGTATGCATACCTTTGTTAGGCTAGTGGGAAAGAAACAAAACTGTACAGACCCCCCGGGACTCTGGAGTGCTACACATTATATTTAATAGTCATTTCAATCTGTGTTTCAGTAGGTTGAGCAATCAATGTTCCCCAATCGCTCCGAGAATATAGATGTGATCACTGAACAGCTCTATTATTTTCTGCCAATGTCTTGCCTTTGGGACCATATTTAAATGGATGCTGATTTCACGGGTACTCTTCCAACATGTTTTAGATTAAGAAGTAAGAAGCTATGCATAAATATCCCTTGGTGTGCCGTGAGTCAGTATTACTCTGTGGCTTTAAACAAGTTTTAAAATGGCAGGTTCCAGGTTCTATAAGGCAAGTGTGCCAATTAAATAAGGGTATTGCACCTCAATTGGCCACAGACTGTGTAGGGCACCTGTATAGTTAATGCAATTAGAAATATAAATGAATAATATAGGAAAGCTTTATTCAATTGAAATGAATTTAACCCTATTCCAAGAACATTTACAGAGAGACAAGTAAAAATGTAATGCTATTGTTGAAATGTCTTTGAAACTGTTTGAAATGCTAAAGTTCTCTGTTACTGTCTTGTTGTGTACACATTTTAAATACAGTATTATAGAACTTAGAAACAGCTATCTCTGTATACTGTGTATTGAGGCTGTGTGGTCCAGTGGTTAAAGAAAAGGGCTTGTAACCAGGAGGTCCCCGGTTAAAATCCCACCTCAGCCACTGACTCATTGTGTGACCCTGAGCAAGTCACTTAACCTCCTTGTGTTCCGGCTTTCGGGTGAGACGTAATTGTAAGTGACTCTGCAGCTGATGCATAGTTCACACACCCTAGTCTGTAAGTTGCCTTGGATAAAGGCGTCTGCCAAATAAACAAGTAATAATAATAATAGTATAGTCATGGCTATTTGGCATAGATTTCTGATAATACAAAATCCTTAATAGCAATTGTTTTTTTTGCTGGTCCTTGAAAGAGCAGTTTTATCACTGTAAGGGCAATGCAGATGCAACAGTAAGTTTCATATGTTAAAAAAATAACCTTGTTACAAGTAACCTTTCCACCCAGAAACTCCATCCAAGGAGATTTACGTTTTCAGCATCGGAGAAGAGGTGTCGTTTTGTGAAAGGAACAGAAGTCAGCTTTAATTTAAAATAATTCCAGCAGAGCATCCTTCCACTGTTAGAACAATTAGGATTGATTTTAGTTTAAATTCGACTGAGATAAATGACCACCACGTCTTTAAATATTGACTGAAATATCTGAATGTATACAGATTGGTAAATCAAAGACTGCCACCTTGTGGCAACATACTGTATAGTAATCTAATCTAATGCAAATGCTGCAGTTGTCCTTGGTGCAAGCTATGCCCTCAGTCTGCAACATACTGTATAGTAATCTAATCTAATGCAAATGCTGCAGTTGTCCTTGATGCAAGCTATGCCCTCAGTCTGTAGGTATGTCAGTGCCATTATACAATTACTCAACAATAAACCATTAATAATGGCCTCAAGCATGCACACATATGCAGACTACTATCTTTTATTTTAAATCATTGTATCCTTAATGCTGTTTCTTATTGCAAACCAAAAGAGGCAGTAGTGATACTACTACTGCCGGAAATAATACAAACACAAAAAAATACACTAGTCACAATCTAGTACAGTCTCTCAGGTCTATAAAAAAAGAAACGGTATTTAATAAAAATGCAATTTATTTTTTGATGTCAGTAAAGAATTCAGCACCGCTTCTATAATGTGTAAATGTTGTGGATGAAAACCGAGAGGAGAGCTTTTATATTGATTTTCTTACCTTGTGCAGCATTTCACAAATCAATGCAATGAACTTTACAAAAGCATGCTGAAAACATGTTTATATATATATATATATATATATACATATTTTTTTTTTCTCATATTCCATAGACAATGCATTTCAAAACCATTGAATAAACCTCTTTAGAAGTTGAGTGCCAGACCATTATTATTGACAGCCTACCAGACTGACAGAATATTCCACAAAAATGAATCAATGCAGAATAACTATTGACCCCCACCCCTGAGCCTACAGGACTTTGCTGATCTATACGCTTTATTTATTTATTTATATTACTATTGCAATAGCATTTATTTTCTGTGTAAAATATAAAGGGATTGGTATACTGCTTTTGGCACCAATGCAATTAAAATGGCAAATCACTTTGTAATGTATTAATTTAGAAAAATACCAGTTTTAACTATCTGACCTATACAAAGTCAGACTGGATGTTACCAACTGTCGCATACCCCGCTATAGCAAATCTCGTTTTATGATTGATCAGGTCAAAAGACAGATGTACAAGCTGAAGAATTAAAAAAATGAATAATAAAATCATAAAATTCCACAACCATTGTATATTATACATTGCTGATGGGATTTAGACAGTATCAGGTAATGTTGTACTGGAACTTTTCTTGGGTTTTAGGTAAGGGTATTGAAAGGGAAGTTACAAAATAGCAACAGAAGCAGATCCAATGCATGTATTTTTTTTTTTTTTTTTGATGCATCTGCTTGACAAAGTCCTGGTTGATGGTGGGACCGATTTCTGTACAGGCAACACTAAGGTTCCTTGACTCAACAATACACCAGGCCTAACTCCACAAAGATCTGTATGCTTTATGTATTAGGGGTTTTGGATGTTTTATTTACAGCATATACCCCCATTTCTTCCAAAACTGGAACGTTTTAATCTTATAAACTGTTGACCGCCATTTGCCTTGTAGTCATGTCTGTCGGTTTTATTTTTCATTGTTGCTGCTGTCAACTGTGGGCCTCTGTAAACGAGACTTTGTATCCCAGAAGCTATCGCCTGAATATTTTAAATAAATGATTACATTACTTAGCAGTGACTTTCAGTAACTCTTGACAAAGCCCTTTCATCAGTGGGAGTTAGTAATACAAAAAGATAAAGGAGACTTTATTATGATTTAAAGTGCTATGAATTTAAATACTGTATCTACCAATACCTAAGCACCAAGAGGTAACGTGCATGCTTCAAGCTGACAGTACTGTAGAAGTGGAAAGCCTAGATGATCATTAAGAGGTGATGTAGATGATAATATCCTTTGTTAAATATGGTCAAAAAGTATATACGTATTTGCTCTATGTGCTTCTCATTAGCTCTACGTAGTGAGTAGAGGTTTAGACAGGTAAGATGTACTCTGTGTGATTTCCAGAGGTGTTACCCACCTGAAGTGTTACCCACTGCCACTCTAGGAGAGAATAGAGAAGGTTGACAAGCGATATACAGGAAGAACAATGGAATGGAAAGGTACTGGTGGTCATTGCATTGCTGCAGGTATTGCATATTCATATAGTGTAATCATAGTCACTTAGATCACATCCGACCCCACGGTGTACCTATCAGTGACTTTATCATAGTCTAAGCCCTTGGAATAGTGTCATCAGGCAGGACAAAGTATTCTAAAAGACAATTTAAAATGTTGTTGATCTGCAGGGGCAATTTGTAATGCACTTATGCAAATAACATTGGGAGGAAATGCTTATAGAATGAGTTTGGCTTTCATAGTCATTGAATGTTTAGAAGTGTAAGCCAGTTTCCATCATAATAAAGGAAGGCAAAAGGAAGATAATGTGGAAAAAATGTACTCCAAATAATGATGTCATTGCCCTTTTCTTCTCCTTTTCATTATGAAGTGTTTACACATGCATAGGTTTCTTCATTTTGTTTTATACTAGATATGCATCTATCATTATTGCATAGAACAGTTATCTAGCATATCTGCTAATTACATTACAAATATCAAGATGTCTAAAAAGGTTGCTTTGCTTTATGAATTAATTAAGTAAGTATATTTAGGTCATGATTCATAAATTGGCAGCATAACTTGTGTGAACGCACACATAACAAGTATACCTAAGAGGGTTGTAAGTTTAGTATGATCCAAACTGCCAACATCTTATCAATTTTTGACAACATATCAGTCAATGACTATTCTACTGATTTGTTACAACTGTTTCATTTCAGTGTATATTTCATTCAGATGATTCCCACAACATTTTACTACTGTTATTACAATTCCCCAGCCACTAGGTAAAACCTTGTTACATGTTTGCTGACAGAAGCAAACTTCACTGCGTCTAATGTTTAAAATTAGAGCACATGAATTGCTGTCAGTTCTTTTTGACTGCATTCATTTCATTGTCCCCCTAGTTTATGCATCATAAATGTGCTTAATATTATTTCCACTGACATAATGTACAATGAAGGGGCTAATTAGAAATGTATGGTATATACCAGTATAAAATATTTGCAGGTGTTTGTGGGGTATTAAAAATGATATATAATGCTATTGGTTATTTTTTATAGCCTGGGAAGCATATCAGTACAGGTTTTAATCTTACTCGGCTAACTCTTAGGTAACATTTTCTAATACTACTCAAGCTGTCAGCTGTAATCGTTTCAATAGAATGCCTGTGTTTCAAAGCTAACTGTCAGTAGTCTTTGCACTATGAGCAAAACTGATGTTTAGTATCTGCCCTCCTCTGCTATGCAATGGTAGTCTTATTTCCATCCCTGAGTTATGAATACTTCCAAAACCCTATATGCAAGATGAGGTGATGGGATATGAACTTAATAATAACTTGTCTATGGAGATCAATCCTTTTTTTCCCACAAGTGTATTGTAGAATTGTTGCATAGAATTGAAATGAGGCAAATGGCTCTTTCCAGGGTTATTTATATAGCTTGGGCTTAAATTACAGGCGACGACTGAATGTGTCTTATTGCCGCACGTGCTTTTTAGTTTCTAAATACCGGAACCAAACGTATGCTGACTTCAGATTTGATTCACACCTATATCTGTGTCAAGTTTGATTAAACATTCCAGTGAACGGCTAGCTGTAATTGAAATAGAACAATATTTTTCCCCAAGTATATCATGTATGGCTGGACATGACATTTGCTTTGTTCTTAGATTTATTTAGTAAATTAGTTTATGCAATTCTGTTAAGACTTAAAACAGTCACACATATGGTGGGACTTATTTATGGTGCTGTCTGCATAATGGTGATAATCTTGGGGGAGGGGGGGGTGTTAATAAATGACTGAGATTTATCCTATTTTACAAGTCATTACCTTCTTTAGGAAAATAAGCAGGACTCCTGAATCTGTAGCAGTAAACAATACACAGAAACAATGCAGACAATGCTCAGACATCCAGGCTTTGTTAAATCTGTCAATATTAAGACACCAGCTAGCTGGGTATTTATTATTATTACTGAAAAATCCTACAAATAATAATACATCATTGCCCATCCATGTTCTGTATGATCCAACTTTATTAAAACAAATGGCTGAATCCTAGAGGAAGATTTAATTCAGCTTTATATTAACATAGGGGAATAACGTAGGTCAAAAAGGTGACTCCACCTTTGTGTGGAGTGGCTTTCTCTTGAACCCTGTTTGAACTCCTCCTTGCAGACAATACTACGAAATGCTGTACAACACTGCGGATGAGCTGCTGAACCTGGTTGTGGATCAAGGAGTGAAATACACAGAGCTGGAGTACATCAATGCACTGAGCCTCCTTCATCGCAGCCAAACTGGGGTGGGAGATCAAACCGTGCAAAACATGCGACTCCAGCGCCTGAAGGAGATCGTCTGTGAACAGGCTGCCATAAAACAAGCCACTAAAGACAAGAAAATAACTACTGTGTAACCGCACTCTTAGACACTACCCAATGGCCATGTATTCTCAGAGCATTGTTATGTAAAGCAGATGTACTATATATGTACCATGACTGTGCATGCTAATAGTTGGGCATTATTAAACAGTACAGTACATATTAAAAGTATTGAAGAATTGCTGTGCTTGCAAAATCAACTTTATCTCAAGCATGACACTGCGGTCAGAGTGCAACTACATACCATAACTTATTTAGAGCTTGTGATTTTGTTGTATTACTATTCATAAATCTCTACTAAAGATTTTGTATATTCAGTTTCTCCAATTATATATTTGTGTCCTGATTTAAAGTTGGAAACATTTTGGAATGTAATTTATAATGAATAAAACCTGGTACATCCACTAATGAAGAAAACATACTTTTCTCACATACCTAAAACTTTGTCTCTTATATTTTAATGTAATAAGCATTGTGGCTGACTGTATACAAAGCAACTCATTCACAACATAAAAAAACCCTAGCAAATTAAATTTCTTTATGGCTTGTGTTTTACCTCAAAATTGCCAAACATACAATTTTTTGTTGTTTAAATGTTATTTATATACAGTAAAACTGTAGAGGCTAATACACCAGAATGACTTTGGAGTAATATTATGGCTTATAGCTTAAATCAATACCACAGTGTTGCCTAGTAATGTAATCATTTTACTTTGAACTTTTATTTTTGCAACGTTCAGATATTGGTTTTAAAACAAAGTGACACGCTAGTCAATAATGCAAAGTAGGGTTGTTTTCTGTCAACATCATTCCAGACAGAACTCTGGAAATGTGATACTGTTTCAATTTAGGTTGGACGTCTGCTTAATACAAAGAAAAAGGTTTACTAACTGCTAGCAGTTCTAGTGGTGTGTAACTTGTCGGGGTGATTTAAAATGAATATGGAGCTGTTGTTTATACATATATATTAAGCATATATTGTCATCCTGTACTTGTGGAATGTGTGGAATATCCCTCTTGTTGGCAAACAAAACAAAAAAACATTTATATGGCACCTTTTAACATGACAAAAGCGTTTTACTTTCCATTAAATGCACTGTATTGTGTAAAAACACTCAGACTAGTATTCTGTTCTGTTTAATAAAGTTGGTTCCTGTTAATAACTGGCTTCAATTCTCCAATCCTTGAACACAAAATGGGCCTTTCATTTCCTACATTTATTTTTCTTCACTGATTACCATGTTAGTGTATGTTTAATTAATAAACATTGCAGTAAATATGTGTGACAGTTTTTATTTTTTTATTTTATTTTGTATTATTTGTTCATTGAGATTATAAGCATATCTAATGTAACTCTAAAGTGATTTACAGAGATTAGGGGCTCTGACAAATTGTTTCATAAGGCCCAATTTGATGTGCAGTGGTGGCATCAGCACCTTCCGGGGGTCCACCAGTGGCTCCCACTTGACGTTGTTCCTCCCCACAGAGAACTCTGTCCGCTGTGGCCAGTCCCGCCTGTGATAGTGCGCCTTGGTGTCTCTGCTGTCCCAAAAGCAAAGATAGCAGGGAAACTTGGTAAAACCGCCTTGGAGACCCATCAGGAATGCCACCATTTTTAAGTCTCCTATGACCTTGATGCCATCTCAGAAAAATGCAGATATGTATCCACTGAGGCAGCTGGAACTAAACTGAACTGGTGGGCTTAAGGCCCCTCTATTTATACTACTATTTATATTACTGGAAAGTTCTAGAAAGTTCTAGAAGTTACTCCAAGTTTACTCAGCACTGAATCTATCTGGAATGTTCTGGAAAATAGGTACATTTCAAAATATCACTGTCCTGGTCACAAAAGCAAAGTTTGTGGGGAATAATAGTCATTTTCTATACTTTTGAGGCATAAGCAATTAGGAAATAACACTTACTACCCAGGAACAAAAAAAATAATAATAATTGTTACACGGTGTAATGAAGCGTTCTTACCGTTGTATAAGTTAGTGATCAGCAGATGTGTCAGCCACACGAAGAGCACAGCATGTGGTTTTCACTAACTCTACTGTGCAGAATATATATTTTTTTCTATGGGTAAAATCTCTTTCTTTCTATGCATCGGGACGCGGGACATTTGCTAGGAAATCGGGACAGTCCCGACCATATAGCCGGTACTGTTGCTGGCACGTATTCTATCTGTGCATGGCCTGAGAGCAGTATTTACACACATTTGCAAGGGATAGTTTTCTGGGACACCTTGTCACAGCAAGATTACTATTATTATTATTATTATTATTATTATTATTATTATTATTTGTTTATTTAGCAGACGCCTTTATTCAAGGCGACTTACAGAGACTAGGGTGTGTGAACTACGTATCAGCTGCAGAGTCACTTACAATTACATCTCACCCGAAAGATGGAGCACAAGGAGGTTAAGTGACTTGCTCAGGGTAACACAATGTGTCAGTGGCTGAGGTGGGATTTGAACCGGGGACTTTCTGGTTACAAGCCCTTTTCTTTAACCACTGGACCACACAGCCTCCTATACTATTAAACACAGCAACCAATAGCAAAGATTAAAAACAACCTCATAGAGGATTTAAACATTCTTAAAAGATTGACAATTGAATTTCGTGACCTAAAGGTGTTCTAAACAAGAATTTTAAAAACATTTTCTCATCCCCTGGGCAAAGTTTTAAAGATACAATGCAAACATATTTTCTGTGTTATATTACAATACATAATAGGGCGAAAAAATGAATGCCAAAAGGGAATGCCATGCTAAAACTAAGGGTGAACCCAAATATCTGATCATCAGGAAGATATAAAGAGGCTGATAATCGGCACTGGGTGCTGCAGCCACGGTGCAGGGTACTCTGTCTCGGGCGGCGGTGCTGGACTCACTCCTTGGGGCTCGGGCAGCGTGGGGCTCTCTCTCCGGGGCTCTGGCTGCGCAGAGCTCTTGCGGTGTGGGGCTGTCTCTCGGGGGCTCTGGCAGCACTGGGCGCTCTCTCGCGGGCTCTGGCAATGCTGGGCCCTCTCTCGGGGGCTCTGGCAGCGCTGGGCCCTCTCTCACGGGCTCTGGCAGCGCTGGGCCCTCTCTCACGGGCTCTGGCAATGCTGGGCGCTCTCTCGGGGGCTCTGGCAGTACTGGGCGCTCTCTCGCGGGCTCTGGCAACGCTGGGCCCTCTCTCGGGGGCTCTGGCAGCGCTGGGCGCTCTCTCGCGGGCTCTGGCAACGCTGAGCGCTCTCTCGGGGGCTCTGGCAATCCTGGGCTCTCGGAGGCTCTGGCAACGCTGGGCGCTCTCTCGCGGGCTCTGGCAGCGCTGGGTGCTCACTCTTGGGGGCTCTGGCAACGCTGGGCGCTCTCTCGCGGGCTCTGGCAGCGCTGGGTGCTCACTCTTGGGGGCTCTGGCAATGCTGGGCGCTCTCTCGGGGGTTCTGGCAGCGCGGGCCAGCCTCTCTCAGGTGGCGCGGGGCAGCTTCTCTCAGGTGGCGTGAAGCACTCTCGTGGTTCAGGATACTCTCTCACCGGTGGTGCGGGACACTCTCTCACTGGTGGCAGTTGTAAGACAGAGCTGTCTGGCGACAACTGCAAGCTCTCGGTCAGCGGCTGTGGGCTCACGATCAGCGACGGCGGCTCTGGGCAGTCAGGCGGTGCCAGCACATCTCTCGCAGTCACTGGAGACGGGATCGGCTCCCTTGCTTGCCTCTGGGAACAGCCACCCCTCCTCCGCTTTTGTTTTTGGGCAAACGGTTCATCTTCCTCTTGGCTCAGGAGGGGATAGCACACCTCTTTGTGTCCGAACTCCCCGCAGACAAAGCACCAACCCCGGTCCTCTAGGTCCTCAAAGAGGTCCTCCCATCCTCTATCCCACAGGATTCGGGGCGAGTCGGGGCTCCAGTTGTGGTTTTGTGGTTTTTCAATTTTTTTTGTCTGCGACTGTGTGTGTGTGTGTGTGTGTGTATGTGTGTGAATGTGTATATATATATATATATATATATATATATATATATATATATATATATATATATATATATATATATATATATGGATAGTTTTACTGTACAGTAGTACGTCCCATTTTAACCTCATTATACCCTTGATAAAGATGAGCAAAAAAGACTGTATAAAATAAATAATACCAGTACTGAGCTATATTGTAATTTTCCAGCATGTGGAATATATTTGACTTTATTAATGATTCAATGGAATCAACCAAAATTACACATTTCTCAAATTATAAATTTATTTCCAAAAAAAATGAAGTGTCACAATTATTGGCACCCTTGTTTTCAGTACTTTGTGCACCCTCCCCTTGCAAGGATAACGGCACTGAGTCTTTTTCTATAATGTTTAATGAGATTGGAGAACACATTGGGAGGGATCTTACCATTCCTCCATACAGAATCTTTCCAGATCCTTGATATCCTTCTGTCTGCGCTTATGGACTGCCCTCTTCAATTGAAACCACAGGTTCATCTGACCATAGCACCTGGTTCCAGTCGAAGTGCCAATGCCGTTTAGCAAACTCCAGGCGCTTATGTTTGTTGGTTGCTCTCAATAAAGGCTTTTTTCTGGCAACCCATCCAAATAGCCTATTGGTATGGAGGTGCGTCTAATTGTAGATTTGGAGACTTGGTGACCCCAAGATGCAACCAAGGTCTGTAATTCTCCAACGGTGGCCCTTGGATTTCCCTTTGCCTCCCGAACCATCTGCCTCACTGTGTGTGGGGGCAAGATACACTTGCATCCTCTACCAGGCAAGTTTACCTCTGTTCCAGTGGTTTTGAACTTCTTAATTATTGCCCTAATAGTGGTAAGTGGTATATTTAGGTTTTTAGCTATTGTTTTGTACCCATTGCCTGATTTATGAAGGTCAACAACCATTTGTCTCTTTTCATTTGTGAGTTCTTTGCCTTCCCCCATGGTGATGGATGACAAATGTATTTCATATGCGTGTTACCTAATTTTTATACCCCAGTGAAACAGGAAGCCATGGAAGGCCACAATACAGTTCCTTAAGACTAAGATGAACTTAAAGAAGTAGAATGTTAATGCAGATTTAACTTTGTTTGATAGCATTTTATTGTTAGAATAAAAGAATATGGTTTTCCCATATATTTGAGCATGAAATATTAATTAATAATTTATTTCTTAGCAGACACTCTTATCCAGGGTGACTTACAATTGTTACAAGATATCACATTTTTTTTTTTTTGTTTTACATACAATTACCCATTTATACAGTTGGGTTTTTACTGGAGCAATCTAGGTAAAGTACCTTGCTCAAGGGTACAGTAGCAGTGTCCACTACCAGGGATTGAACCCACGACCCTCCGATCAAGAGTCCAGAGCCCTAACCACTATGTGTATATATATATATATATATATATATATGTGTAATATGTAGCGAACTATATATATATAGTTCAACATGATATCTTGGTTTAATGTATCATACCAAATACAGGATCATGGTTGTAAACCATGGTTTTAAATGAGTTCAGGGACCAAAATAAAATACAGAAATACTGTATACACAGAGCGTTTTTACATTACATGCACAAAAATGTTCTAAATGTTTCTGTTTTTTTCCTCCAGTTTTATTGAAAGCCCATAACAGCACTTACAAAGTGATTTGATAATTTACCATTATAAAAAGTACCATTAGTGGATGTGAAATGCAGTTTATTTTCCTCATGGGAGACAACACTCTGTTAGAATAATGGTGAGGCATTTTACAGAGGGATGCATTAAAAAGTATTATGGGTGTATTGTAGAATTACAATAAATATTCATGGGTTTTATTAATGTAAACAAAGTGATTGAAGGGACCTACATTTAGGGTTAAATCAAGTATTTAAATACAGGTTTTTTACCACAGGTACTGGAAGTGTTCTCTGTTCTCTGTATGTTAAAATACAAACTTGTCACTGGGCTTCCTGCAATTTGTTAGATGTACTTAGACAATTGTATTAGATACACTGTATAATTAAATGACTTTGGTTTAGAGGATAGCTGTGGCTTCCAGGCAGTTCAGTTATAAATAATTCACAATCTGGAGTCCTTTATGCTTTGAAAAGTCACCTGTAACAAACCAGCCTAAGCTTGTATGAATTAATGACAGATTCCTCAGCTTACCTTTTAAATTAATTTGACATATTTGACAATGAAGGTTAATATGCTGTAGCTGATTGACTTTATTACAAAACTCAGTTCTAAGTAGTTGTTTAAGCCAGTTTAGTCATTTTGTGTTCTGTGAAACCAACCTGTGTGCAAAGGTACTGTAGGTTAGGACAAAACAATGGCAAGATAAGAAACAGAACCTGTGTTAAAACATACCGAACAAGCTGTTAGAGTGCAGTACAATAGATCAATCAAACACTTTGTGTATTTCTCATCCGTAGCTGGCATGTTGCTGCTTCAAATTACATTTTCACATTTTTCACAAAGTTCGCAGTAGATGTTCACTAGGTGGCACTGGCTCTTGAACATCAGCTGCTATAAAACCGTGATTTCATTGAAATAAGAAACACTCATGTTTGCAAGGGGAAAGAAAAAAAAATATGAAAATGGAAGGCTCTAGTTAGTTCTTTACTGTGAATTAAAAATCTGAAGACTGAATTTACTGTATATTGTGTTCATAGTGCTGACAGGCAGCCATTTTGTCAGTCTATTTGAGTGACAGTTCTCCAATTTACTTGAAAAACTACTAATTGACTGGCCTTACTTGGGAACCTGCAGACGTAATAAAAGGCAGCTTAAGTTTCCGTCATCAATCATATTTCTATTCCCTTTTCAAACAATATAAATTATTCTAATTTATGGATGATGGAGTGTGAAAACTTTGACTTTCAGTTTGGTATATTCAGACTCAAACCAGAGAGGTGGGTAGCGCAGTTTTCTTCAACCCAGTCATTTAAATGATTGCTTTACTGCTGAAAATGATTGATTTAATAATACTCTAAATATGTATGCTGATCTAAAACCAAGTACCTTCTCTGTAGCCACAAGTTGTACTGTTCTCCATTGCGCTCAATCCATCATCTTTCATTTGCACAAACTTAAGTATGAAAGAGTTGAACCAATGGGCTGTCATAATTTGTCTTAACACTTTCTCTGGTGGGTCATGATAAGTACTATCTAGGTCACCCATAACTTACAATTATTTTCTTTACACTGCTCTTCACTGACAGACAATTACATCAGTGAAATTCAAAGCTTGGAGAATTGCAACAGCATAATCTGCCTCAGTCTGGCAAATAACAGGATCTCAAATATTAGTGGACTAAACAACCTGCCTATTAAAAAGCTTTGTCTGGTAAGTGAAATTCTTCAGTTACACTTCCAGTAAGCTTCAGTCTTTCAATTAAATAACATACCATACTGTCACTCTCTTGCTCAGAAGAGTTATAAATATTCTTTCCTTTTGGTAATGTTTTGTTTTATGAGGTGGATTTCACAAAGAAATATTGCAAGTGTCAAGGTGGAATCCAGAAAATAAAAAAAATGTAATCAAGGCTTTATAAAATGAAAGGTTCTATTAATCATTGTTTTAACAGCAGCTTTCCAGAGCTATCTGCTTGCCAGGTTGGAAATGATAGATTGCTGATAATGGAATGTTATTGAGTATGAAATAAGGTTTACTTTTTTATTTTGGAAAAGTAAATCTCCACTAACCAAGCTATTTCAAATGCTATAGTCTGCATAGCTGTGTAGTTAGTATGTTAAAAAAAGAATGGTACCCTTCATGTTGGCCATTGCTGCAATATTGGGGTCATGCAGGGGTAAAATTCTGCCGGTACTCATACCAATGCCGGTACTGGGTACTGGGACTTATTTAATTGGCCACCATTAACATCAGTATAATCACTGCATTGGCCGAGCTTTCATTCTGATCAGATTTTATTTTGGCATGTGTCACAAATCTCTGCCCATTTTGCTTTGTGTCAGTGCTCATTCGCTGATCAACGAGAGAAGACTTTAGCAGTGCAATGTGAAAACTGTGGCATGGAGTAATTATCATTATTATGAAGTAATAATGATTTTCTTTAGTGTGGTGGAGAAACTATTTGAAATATTCGAAACGAACATTGCTGCACATGAATTTGAAGGCAAAAATCCACGTCACTGTCCACCATAAAAACATAGTTGATAAATATTAGAAATAATTATCAGAACGCGTTTTGCTTTGCACCGATTTACCGCATTGCCAGAATTTGCGCGAAATTATTCTAAATGGTAAGTGATGTGTGGGACAGCAGGGATTAACAATAACATAAAAAAAACAGGATCAAAGTGCAGCTTCAGATTTGGTGAGCGAGTCAGAATCGGGATACAGATGGAGGTGTGCTTCACGCTTTTCAAACACTGGCCCAACTTGCAAGGTACATGTTAAGCATAGTGATCAATGTTTTGTTTCGTTGTGATCCTAGTATTTTCTGTTATGAGGACTGTAATAAACAAAAACTAAAATGGTGAGGTGTTTTTTCTTTGTACAATGCACTCTTTTCTAAAACATTTTGAAGAGTTTATTTAAGTTAAATGTGAGTTTTCACTTGTGTGCACATCTTTAAAAAAAGGCAGAGGTAGACCACAGTAATGCTATTACTTTATGAAAAGTAAGTGTCTTTTGCCACTTTGTTTCTTGTGCAGAAACCACAATACCAGGGATCAAATAAAATAAAAAAGTCTACTTTTATACTGTTTCTGCCTGAAAAATATTTTTCTGGAATAGATCATGGTAATTAATCTACACACAAACACAACAGAGAAGCACACAGAACATAGTATTGTAAGATAAGTAATAAGTACTAAATAAATAAAAGAAACAGGGATATATGTTCTAATCCAAGGCTATTATTGTAGCATGGTTGTTGTAGGTGAGTACCCAGGGTCTGGAAAGTATGGGGATGATTTCAGAGAATGCTATGGAGATTAAAATGGCCAAGTACATCATTAGTAGTAGTAGTGCCTGTTACATAATAAATCTGAGGGGTATTTTAGCCCCTATTGTGCATTGTTTGACTTAGACCTTTTTGTATCATTTTTTCATAGCATAGTTGTTTTATTATACCATTTTTTATATCATCCCTTTTTTAGGATATCTTCAAACAAAACTCCTGCTCTACAGCAGTTTCTGCATAATGTAATATTTCTTAATGCTTGTCTTTTAAGGTTTTAAGTGCTATATTGCAGTACATGACTGAGAGATACAAGCAGAGGGTACAAAGCTTTCAGTTTTTACAGCTTCTTTGTTTATGGTGAATTGGTTATAATTGATCAGTTATTTTTTAAGGCTTATTTTGTATTTATAAATGTATCGTGTACCGATATGTATACATTTTTAAAGTATTTATTCATTGGCACTCAAATTGTCTCAATTTTTAAATGTTTACACCCGGCTGTGTATATGAGTACCTGCACTTTTTTGTTGAGATTTTTACACCTGGGGTCATGTGACTTTTTAGTGTCAAGATTATAAAAACATTGAGATCTTGTCTTCATACTATACTGTATTCTGTGATTCTCTAGCATACATAGTTACTGCCACCACAGTGCAGTGTCAAAGCCTCTTATATCCTAGAAACTATCGGAGTTAGTAACTACATATTTGCAGGGTTATGTAAACCCTGGCCTGTATGTATAAAGGTAGTTCTCAGTGATGTCCAGTTCAAATGAACCATTCTGCTGCCACAACTCCTGGCTATAATATCAATAAAACCATATGGTTTGAATGTCTTTACAGTTCGTACATAGCTGTATTCTATGATTCTCTCAAGTTAAAATGCATGTTGTGTTCTGTAAAAAGTTACACTGACACATTGTTTTATCCTTTGCACATACTGTATCAATTATCTTTTTTTCACATATTATATCTATTTTGTTTCATGTTTATAAACCATTGAACCATTCCCCTTTTATATTTTGACCTGGAATTCGTTTTTGTATATAGAAAATATATCTCTAAAATGTAATGTCCCATTTTTTGTATCCAGTTTAGTTTGCTATTCAATGTGACAACCAGATGCAACACTATTTATATATATATATATATATATATATATATATATATGGACATATGGCATACCAGCATGGATCCAGCACCTCTCATTTTTAATTACATTTTTGTTGTCCTTTACCTCAGCATTTATTTTAAAACAGCTGTTGGAAATATTCCATTATCAATCACCTACAGTGGATGCTGCTGGGTAAGGGTGAACCTGGAGTACTTTCAAGCTTTCTCGCAGCAAGCCCCTGTCATTGTCCACTCTTGGGCCGTCAGTGAGCCACTGGCTCCAGAGCTTTGAGGGCTAGCTAGTCACAGGCCCCCTGCTGTATGCAGCCAAGAACCCGAGTGTGCTCCTGCTGAAGCTTCAACACAGGTGACAGGCTGACTGGCAGGCACTGAGATTAAAATTCATAACTTTGTAACAGAGTGGGGCAAAGTACAAGTAAATAGTTTTGTTGAATAACTGTGCTAGAATAATTTCAGCACCCAACCTTCATGTATCAAGGTACATGTTAGCTAAAGATTGAAGAAGTCATGGAGATTTTTATAAGCTCATTAGAGCATGGTTTCTGTTTCCATTTAATGACTGTTTAATTTTATACTAGAGGGGCAACCAGGTCCATAAAATATCAAACTTAGAGAACCTTCAAACTTTGCAGACCTTGGACTTGTCCTCTAATAAAATCCAGAGTTTGTGTGGGCTGGAAAATCACAGGCTGCTTGCAACCATTGATCTTGAGGACAATCAGGTAAGGTCTACCCATTTACATTTTTAAAAAAAATGTTCTGCCAAGCACGCATCTGTGACAGAGAGACAAAATGAACTTGAATGCTGTTGCTAAGCAACCCAGGCAGAATATATGTACTTGCTCTGTAAAAAAAAAAAAAAAAAAGTAATGATGTACTATATAAACTTCCATTAAGGAAATAATTTATGCTATGTTATTCAGGCAAACAAAATTATCAACAATAATTAAAGTGTTTTAAAAATATATATTTTCAGTACAGCAAAAAATGTAATAACCAATAGTTCAATAGTTCATTTTATAGCACAAAATATACTGACCATAACTTATGGAAACTATAATAAGATCCAAAATGGAAAATTACCTGTATGGTAACAGTATCCTGGGAGACAGTCAGCATGGTTTTAGGAAAGGGAGATCGTGTCTAACTAACCTGCTTGATTTTTTTGAGGATGCAACATCGACAAAGCATATGACATGGTTTATTTAGATTTCCAGAAAGCTTTTGACAAAGTCCTGCATAAAAGATGAATTCTCAAACTGAACGCAGTAAGGATTCAAGGAAATGCATGCACATGGATTAGGGAGTGGTTAACATGTAGAAAACAGTCCTCTGCTATTCCTAATTTACATTACTGATTTAGATTCTGGTATAGTAAGCACACTTGTTAAATTTGCAGATGACACAAAAATAGCAGGAGTGGCAAACACTGTTGCAGCAGCAAAGGTCATTCAAAATGATCTAGATAGCATTCAGAACTGGGCAGACACATGGCAAATTACATTTAATAGAGAAAAGTGTAAGGTACTGCATGTAGGCAATAAAAATGTGCATTATAAATATCATATGGGAGATACTGAAATTGAAGAAGGAATCTATGAAAAAGACCTAGGAGTTTATGTTGACTCAGAAGTGTCTTCATCTAGACAATGTGGGGAAGCTATAAAAAAGGCGAACAAGATGCTCAGATATATAGTGAAAAGTGTTGAATTTAAATCGAGGGAAGTAATCTTAAAACTTTACAATGCATTAGTAAGACCTCATCTAGAATATTGTGTTCAGTTCTGGTCACCTCGTTACAAAAAGGATATTGCTACTCTAGAAAGAGTGCAAAGAGGAGCGACCAGAATTATTCCTGGTTTAAAAGGCATGTCGTATGCAGACAGGCTAAAAGAATTGAATCTATTCAGTCTTGAACAAAGAAGACTACACAGTGATCTGATTCAAGCATTCAAAATTCTAAAAGGTATTGACAATGTCGACCCAGGGGACTTTTTTGACCAGAAAAAAGAAACAAAGCCCAGGGGTCACAAATGGAGATTAGATAAAGGGGCAGAGAATTGTGAGGGTCTGGAACCAACTCCCCAGTAATGTTGTTGAAGCTGACACCCTGGGATCCTTCAAGAAGCTGCTTGATGAGATTCTGGGATCAATAAGCTACTAAGCTAGGGTGTCCTCGGTTCACCGCGCACCAGCGACCCCTGTAGACTGGCCAGGCGCCTGCGGGCTTGCCTGTAAGCTGCCCGGAGCTGCGTTGTCCTCCGACGCTGTAACTCTGGGCTGGCTGCATGGTGGGCCTGCAGAGTGAAATGAAGCGGTCGGCTGCCAGCACACGCTTCGGAGGGCAGCGTGTGTTCGTCTTCGCCGCTCCTGAGTCAGCGCAGGGGTGGTAGCGGTGGGCTGAGCCTAAATATAATTGGGCACTTTTAAATTGGGAGAAAAACGGGGTAAAAATTAATTGGCGACTACTAAATTAAAAATAAATAAATAAATAAATAACATCCTCAAAAAGAGGTTGCTAAATAGGTGAACATTTAACTAATTTAAAATAAAATAAATGCAAAAAAAATAGTTAAAAGGACTGTAAATTTCACAACTGCATAGAGTAGCAACAGACTTCCTGGAACGGGAACCAAGTTTGTATATCTGTATCACAAGTCCCGCCCCTGTTTCCAGCAGTACTAGTCCATCACACATCTCATTTGAGCTCAATGAGATTCTCTTTGCTCAGACAACAACAACCAAATATGATCGGTCTTTCGATAAGTTATTACCTGCAATCTGTGTGAGCAATATTATATAGAAACGTTATATAGTATGACATTGTATGATATACTAACTAGCCCTAGGTCTATCAGGTGACCAAATTACAACTACTGTATATAAAAACAAATCAGTTTATATTTTAGTGGGTCACTGTGGGATGCAGGGCAGATGGTTTGGCAACAACAAATAAATACATAAAGAATGACATGTATGTAACATTCTTAACACCCTACACAAATCTGATGGTGAAACAAGCCATCGCGTTTGTATTTAAAGTTACTAGATCATCGATTCACTTACCGGATTGTCCCGCCTTTCCAGTGTGATTGACGCTCAATGAGAAATACTAGAGTGAAAAGATTCGACCAAAATTTTTAAAAAAAACGAAATAAATAAATAAATATAATGTATTTAGATTTGTATTGATGGATTTATTTTGTTATTTATTTATTTATTTATTTATTAAATTTTGGCACAAATTACCCTCCATACAATATTTCTTACCTGTCCTTTTAGGTGGCAGCAGTGAATAAATATGACCCACCTCCTGAAGTAATTGCTGCTCAAGATCACATGACACATGTTATATATAATCTAAGGCAACCACAGATAATCTATCACAGGTAAATCTGAAATCCTGTGTGCAAGTTTTTTTTTTTTAACTCGAGACATTTACACGAGAAAAATGTCTTGTGTAAAATGCTTTTTTGGGTTTCCAGTCGCTCAGTTTATTTTACTTGAGTAAACCAGGCTTTTCACCCGACATCATGCAAATGAATGGGAAAGGTGGGGGTTGATATGTAAATTAGCTATGCGTAAAATACTCGTGCTGTTTTTGAAGATTACTAGTGAAATTTTGTGGAAAATGTGGTTTCCATGCACAGAGAACTGGTACACGAGTGAATCTAAGCTGCTGTAATAAAGCAAAATACCTCGTGCCTGGTTAATAATGTGCTTTACTGCTCTTGCCCAAATTGTTTTTCAAATGTCATTAGTGGGGTGTCATGTCGTTAGTAGTGAACACTGTTTCAACTAATTTATCTTACAACTCATAAATTAAAAACTCGAGGTATAAAATTAAACTGAACAACAGGTATTGCAGATCACCATGGCTGAAAACCGGCAGAGACGTTAGAAACCCTACCCGTCCGGACGGCTGACAGCTGCTGAGGAAGCATTCAACACCACGCTTGAGGAAATACAGATAGTGGGCACTTGAAAGGGAGGTGGCGGATACTGATGAAATGGACTGAAGTGCAGCATTAGTTAGTTCCCAAAATTGTCAGGGAAGGTTACCAGTGTTGCCAAGTCTCACGAGAAAAAAAAAACGGCACTGCCTTTCAAAACAAGACCAAAACAAACAAACCTATGTTAGAGTATGGGTGTTTATGCAAATTCCAACCCGTGACTCTCAAAAAACAAGCCCAATCCCGCTTATTATAAGCAGACTTGGCAATTGTGTAGGTTACCTCAGCTGCCAGTTTCAATTGGACAGCAGCGATCTGAGGAGGCTCGTGCTGTCAGAGATTCTCTCCTTTCTTTTAAATTGTGTTGGATTTGCTGTTGTGTTAAATATTAATGATGCAAACAAATACATTTTTAATTTACTCAACTCTCCCACGGTTAGCACCCCCTTTAGAAGGACAGATTGGCAACAATTTAGTGCATTTAAAATTGACTTGCATTTGACACGAATTAGTTAATACAGCCTGACTCATAATCAACAGCAATCAACATAAAATGATTATGTGTGACTTTTAGATGTTCATGGCTTTTAGCTAAGGATAGTTACCTCTACTTTTAGTGATCAAACAGAATTTAAAACTTTTTTTCCATAGCACCTTACCCAGTCTAGATGCCCCTTTATCCTATGCTGGCTCTGACAGGCCCCCAGGCTTGTGGAAAACAGGAACTTGCTCACAAACTGTGCCGGGAATTCAGTCACTTTTTTGCATATGGGTAAGTCAAGGCATCTGTCATCGCTTTAAACTTCTGTAATGATTGATGCATTAAATTAACTTGAAAAAGAGCAGATGCCCACAGGACATAAAACCGATCCCTGAAAGCAGGTACATATCCCACTGGAAGCTGTCCTGGAGTTCAGACTATACTGCACAGAACAAATCAGTCACAGTGACAAATAGATTACTGCTAGAATACTGTAACTGTAATTAGAACTGTTTTAGAACTTCTCACTCTGTAAACTTTATCTGATAATCTTAATGAAAAAGTTATTAAAAAATTGAACATAAATAATCAAGCAATGTATAAATCCTGCACAACTGACTTAAAAATGATACTATTGTAAGCAACTTTATATCTTAGATTGCATAACTGTATAGGCTTTAGAAAGCATTTTTATGGCAATATGTGATAACAACTTTACTTATCACATATATATGTTGCACTAAAATTGGTTGTTCAGAAATGGCAACATGCTGTTCTTTACAACGTGCAGCACCATCTGTCACACAGTGCATCACTCACCAGGGATATGTATCCAGCAGGCGTGCACTGTAATTTCTATAATAACCCAGAAGGACCACTAATAATTCCCTTTTTTGAAACCTGAAGCGACAAAACAACAAGGTACATTTTTTGCAGCAGTGTGGAGTAGTGGTTAGGGCTTTGGACTCTTGACTGGAGGGTCGTGGGTTCAATCCCTGGTAGGGGACACTGCTGCTGTACCCTTGAGCAAGGTACTTTACCTAGATTGCTCCAGTAAAAACCCAACTGTATAAATGGGTAATTGTATGTAAAATAATGTGATATCTTGTAAAAATTGTAAGTCGCCCTGGATAAGGGCGTCTGCTAAGAAATAAATAATAATAATAATAATAATATTTCTGTTAAGACGCTTAACTTATCGCTCCTTTCATGCCTTGGAATGATAATTAGGAATCTGGAATCCATATGGCCAAGCCATATAAATCCTTGGCAGTTATGTTTAAAATTGTAGGCGTTCAACCATAAAACCTGGCTAAGATATTTACAAGCCAATAATTCTTCCCAGCACAGCATTTTAGTCAATTATATAAACCAATAATAATAATGTAAATGTACTGTAAGCCAGTGGTGGCCCCACAGAAGTAAAAAAAAAAAAAAGATGCCATGCCTTTGGTCCTTTGATGATTGTCACCATCAATATTATCATGTTTTACGGCAGTAATAGAGTATAATTTGAACATGATGTAGAATACTGGTTGGACCGTTTTTGAGTATTTTGTTGACCAGTTCACACCTCCACACATTATTTCTGTAAGCCACACATCTGAATGTTTGAAATAGAAACACCTTTACTTATTCTGCAAATACATATACATATACATGTTGTCCTTAAACATTGTTAAAGCCTGTTGTCAATGTTGTTTTTAAAAACATTATTAATTGTTAAATGTGTGTATCTAAAATAGTAAGTTTATTAGCAAAATCCAAGAATTCAACATCATCTAACAGAGCTGTTACATAAGTGGGTCTTGCGGCTAGCTCAGGTTGTTCAATCCTTGTTTAATATATATTGTTAAATGTGAGCCAACACACAATTGTCTTGTTCATTGACAGCCGCTAAACTGAAAGATTGTTAGAAATTTGCATTATTTCATAAATACTGTATTTCTTTCTTCAACTTGGTAAGTTTTGACTTTTCATGTAATCTTCTATGATCATTAGTTCCAGTTTCAATGGTGTAATGACACAGTTATCCCCAATGTCTGTGTTATGTTACTAAAGCCATAATTTTAAATTATGTTTAATGATGGAAACCTTTCAATATGTAGTAAAATATTGCTTTAAATCTCAATAATTCAAACCATATGCTGCAGCGTCGATGAACCAGGTGTTGGGTGCACTAAACCCATTTTCAGGTTTTCCTGGAAAAATAATATCCCTTAAAAGAACACTTTTCATTGAGCCAGTTACAACCCTTTTGAGAGACTGGAATTCAAACCATATTCAACTCCCTTCCCAAACTGCTTGTTTCACAGGTTCACAACCTTATGAATAACTTGTGTAAGAAGCCTTTCTTTGCTTATAAAATCAAAAAGTTGACACCACTTTGTTTGGCACGTTTTTGTTTATAATCCTGCATTTTGTTTACATGAAAAAAATATTTTAAAAAATACATGTGCTGTGATGAATATGGGGGTATACCCTCTGAGGAAATGAAATACACTCCCTGTATATTTAAAAGCAATGGATAACTTTGTAACCTTCCCATGTAATGTTGTATAAATAAGTATGTAAGTTACTGTAATGTATGATGAGGGCTGTATTTTTTTTCACTATAAAAAATCGCTTATTTCACAGCATTTCACAGTATGAAAAATAGGTATTTCAAGATACAGTATTTCATGCTTAAACAATATTTATTAAATAAGAAAAAAATTGCGTTATCACGTTCAAAATAATTTTCTCTGATGTTATCATACAAGAAATGTTCATTAAAAACATAGTGCTAAATAGTAGAATATTTCGTTTTTTATGTCCATCTTTTAAAGACATTCTGTTTTCACCATCAGTGAATTATCAAACAAAATAAAAACATCAATAAATGTAAAAAATAACAACAGACAAATTAATTGTCCACTTCTTGTACTGGACAGAATGATCTTTAGCATAAATTTGTCAAATCTTTGTTGCAGCTGGTGTCTTTTTCGTTGAAGACATTTTTATGTAATTGTACAGCTCTACGCAGTATATTCAATCGTTTACCGGAAGCAAACTAAACCAGCTGCCAGGTTCCTAAATGCATTGTAAAAAGGTAGTGTGTCAATAAGGCAAACATTTGCTGGATTTCTTTTTAAGTGATAAAAAATCTGTATATTTACACTATTTTTTTCAGAAATGGTCACTTTTTTACGAGGAACTTAATATCACATGGCAATGGGTACATTTTATGGAAATCTGTGATAACTATGAAAAAAATACTTATGTATGATGTGTATTATTTATTATAACTGCCCATTACTAACTAGTATTCAAGGCTTGCTTTGTAGGGTGTAATTGATTACTAGTAACCCATAAAAGATCAATTGTGTAGATCAAGGGGTTTTCTTAATCATTCACCTCAGAAATATAATTTACTAGTTAACTAGTTAACCAAGGGGTCATGATCGATGGTACAAAAGGGGGCGTAGCGAAGTGATCTGTTCCTTGTTATGGTTAAAAGCTGAACTGGAAGGAGAACCTGTGAGGTTATCGTGAGTGTTTTGTTTGTTGTGTCTAACAAATACTTGTTTGTTATTATTGGGCAGCAGTGTGGAGTAGTGGTTAGGGCTCTGGACTCTTGACCGGAGGGTCGTGGGTTCAATCCCCGATGGGAAACACTGCTGCTGTACCCTTGAGCAAGGTACTTTACCTAGATTGCTCCAGTAAAAACCCAACTGTATAAATGGGTAATTATATGTAAAAAATAATGTGATATCTGTATAATGTGAAATAATGTGATGTCTTGTAACAATTGTAAGTCGCCCTGGATAAGGGCGTCTGCTAAGAATTAAATAATAATAATTATTAGATGGCTAACACGATCCGGAGCTGTCGCTAAAGGCCAGCACTAAACCCGGACAACACTGCACTTTGTTTCACGATAAACTGTATTAGCACCATGAGCACTAGAGCACGCACCTTGGACTGGTGATTGTGTTTGTGTTATGTGTGGGTGTAAAAAGATCAGGACTGTTATTATTTCCGGACCAACCCGTGCATTACAACGAAGCAGTACATGCCGCTGTATTGCTTGTTATCATTATTGTTTACTGTGTTTTGTGTCATCCGACCATTGGATTTACAAATAAAATATCATTGCACCTGGATTATCGTTGTCTGTCTGTTAATTGATCACTGCGGCATTCCTGCACCTGCACACTGTTAACCACTTTGCCACACATATTTATAGACATAAAAAGCTGGACATCCCCATAAATAACCTTTTGACATTATGAAATGTCTGGATCTCATCATCACTTCCCACAGGCATACTTTGGAAGGAATGGTTCTGGAAAGAAGGGATTTACAAAGATCTATGTGTGTCATATTTGTAAGGCATGTGATTTTTCTGCTTCAATGTATTGTATTATTTCTTTAGTGCCTGCCACACCACAAGGAGTCCATATTTCGACGAGGTGGATGGAAGTGATTATCACTTTGTCTCTGAGGAGACATTTGAGGACATGATACACATGGTAGGATTTCAGTGCTGATATTTTTTTTCTTTCTTTTTTTTTATTGATTTTTGGTGAATTTAGAAGTCATTGATGTCTACCATTCTACCAAACCTTGCCAGTGCATGGACTTGTGCTCAAAAAAAATAAACTACAATTAAGTAATTTGAAATTGAATAACTGACCCAAAAATGAATACAACATTTTTTATATTACATTTTTAATTAGTTTCTTTTTTATTTCTGTGTCTATTCAAGATCTGTTTTTTATCATAAAAAAATATTAAGCAGCTTTAACCAACATTTAAATAAAGCCTTCTGCCTGTAGCCATTTTGAAACATAAGCTGCTATGTAATCTGTGTTTTTTTATTTATTTTTTTGTCTTTACTTTCCAAGGGAAAGTTTATTCATACCATGAAATATGGTTGTCATTACTATGGGCTGACCAGGGATGCTATTGAAATTGTAGCAGGGGAGGGACTGGAATGCTATGTTCATATGGAGCTAGAGGTAAGAAATCAAAGGGTTTGAAATGTAATAGTTTACTTCAAGCATATTATATTATATTTATTTATTTATGTATTTTATTTATTCTATTTTTTTGACAGGGGCATTGTACAATTTCTAACATAAATGAACATGTCATATGATGCATTGTACCCAAATTTAGCTAAAAGCTCATTTTCATTGGTAGTCCCTGGGCAGTTGAGAACAAAGATTAGCAAATCAACAATCAATTGCAGAATAAACAACAGTACAACCCTCCCAATCAATGAATTCATGTTTGTTTTGATTTTAACCATACTTTAAGTTTATAAGCAAAAGCCCTAAGTTCATGAGTATTTTTTTATATCTTCTGTTAATGAATTCCAGAATATTACACCTTTAATTGAGAATGCAGTTTGTGCAAATTTAGTACGATGTCTTGCCTCCATACAATTACCATTGATGGCTGCTCTGGTGATTCTATTGCTAAATTCAAAACAGAGTGTAATGAATTATTTTAATGGTTGAGGAGCAAGTTCATGCAGAGACTTAAAAATCAGAACTCCATATGAATAATCTATACAATTATCAAAACTTAACAAATTGTGTTTTGTAAGAATTTCACAATTGTTTTTTTGTCTAGAGTTTTTAGGCTTTGTTTATACAGAGTGGATTACCTGAACAACAGATTTCCCTGTTTGTGACCAAGTCGTTATACAGTAAGCTAAATGCGATAGAATCGTAGGGTGCAAATATAATTTAGCAGCATTCATTGATAAATGACTTCTAATATACCTAAAATTATACAGATTGTATTTTGTCATGTTTATCACCTTTTTAATGTGCTTTTTAAAAGTTAATTGGGAATCCATTATTATTCCTAGTGTATTGCCAGTATAGGGTACATTTTTACTGTATGGTACACATTCTATCTATACAATTGCGGTGGTTGAGTTGAGGTAGACAGAGAAACTAAAAACACAAAGCCTTGTTTATAACAATTTAAATGTATGACAAAATACTCCTAAAAGATGAGCAAGAAAAAAACTGTCAAAGAGGCTGTGATAGCCAGGCTTGTTCTTTGTATGAAGGATATTTATGGACCTTTTGAGAGTTTCACAGGGCTGTGTGCTGCCTTTCTACAACCCAACAAAACACTACCACTTTTGGATGCCCCATATTTATCATTTTTTCCCCCACTGTGGTGTCTACACAGCAGAATGCTTGTTTTTATGAGATTCACAACTTCACCACATTGGTGGGCCATTGATTTGAATGCTTGCAGGGTTTTCTATTCACATGTTAACAATCAAAATCAGTGTGAATGAGTCTTCTTTGCAAACATTTGTGCTGTCTCTGTTGTTGTAATGTAATATAGTTTGATTTTTGCCACAGGGTGTGCGCAGTTTAAAAAACACCTGCTTTGAGTCACGATACATCCTGCTTAACCGCATGGATAAAGAGAAGTATGCCAGGCACCTGAGAATGAGAGGGCTCTACAGCAAGTCACAAATTGATATGGCGGTTTCCAGAGTTGACATCTACATTAAAATGAACAGGGATTTCCCAGGATTCTTTGATACTGTTATTCCCTGTGGTAAGCAAGCCTTAACCTTTACTGAATGCCTGTATTACTACAGTAAGCAGTAAAGATTGATAATAATAATATTTATTTAATATAGCGCATTTCACAATAAAAGTCACAACGAGCTTTATGTGAATAAAAAACATTGACAAATATTAACATGAGAAAGCATGAAAAGCAATAAAAACTAAATAAAAAAAACACATAGAACAGTAAAACAAGACAAAGAATAAAAGGAACTTAATTTTAGCATAAAAACGCTACATTATAAAAGTGTTTTTAATCTTGTTTTAAAAACAGTGACACTTGGTGCTTCCCTACAGAGCTAGGCAGATCATTCCAGAGTTTTGGGGCCCTACAACTGAATGTTCTACCACCTGTGTTTTTTTTTTTTTTTTTAATTTGTGGGACGTAAGCAACCTGGCATTCTGTGATCTGAGTTGGCATCTAGGAATATATGGTATTAAAAGATAATTTAAATACGATGGTGCAAAGCCATTTAATGCCTTAGAAGTTAAAAGCAACACCTTAAGATCTATCCAGAATTGTACCGGAAGCCAGTGCAGAAATGCTAGCACAGTTGCAGAGATGATGTACTGTTGTGAGAAATCTGTTTATACTTTCATTCCTTAGATACTAGAAAATGTAATGATTCTAGATATATATATATATATATAATGTGTGTGTGTGTGTGTTGACTGGTCACAATAGTATAAATAGATTAAGATAACGTTTCACTTATCCACAACTTCAGTATCATGGGTAAAACTTATAAAAAGGTCACGTTGACAAAGCTGAAACATTGTATATGCATTTT
This sequence comes from Acipenser ruthenus, assembly GCF_902713425.1. Taxonomy (NCBI): domain Eukaryota; kingdom Metazoa; phylum Chordata; class Actinopteri; order Acipenseriformes; family Acipenseridae; genus Acipenser; species Acipenser ruthenus. The sequence goes on along the minus strand of NC_081202.1, from coordinate 15,319,204 downwards.
ACCATTTGAACCTTTAACTGCTTAAGAAGAGTACATACTCTTTAAGAGATATTGTACATCACGTATTAAAGGACACTTGTGTAACTATTTATTACATGATTTAATATAATATGAAATTAAAATTCTCCATTTGCATTGTACATGTAGATGATCTTCAAGATGCATACATAAAGCTGAATCAGTTAGTGAGAGAATACTTGGGTCTGGGAGAACAGGAAAGTTTTGAAAATGCAGGAGACCAAACATACACAGGTGAGTGCAATCAAACTGTCACTAGAATGGATTGGCCTTGACTCTGTCTGATCAAAACCAATCATCACTTGTAACTTGGAGTAGTAAATCAGATTAAAACAGATGCCTCACTGAGCTAGCCTTGAGCAGTTTATTTTACGTCTACGCTCATCATGTGATTATACAAACACCGGAAAACTGGAAGCAATTTAATATAAAATTTCATATACAGTACAGCCTTAGCTTGAGAGATCCACTGTGCTGCCTTATTTAGTGAATATTTAATTCCTGTATGGAGATTCAAGCTTAGTATAGTCTGGACGAAATGTAGACATGGTAGCTATTTCCTCTGCACCCCAAACTGCATGTGGTATGTAGAATTCTTGCAAGCACCTAATTAACATTAAAGGCACTTCTTCCCATAAATACTGCATTTCTAATGTAAGCTTTAAATAAAGCATTATATACAGTATATTCTGTATAACTTTTGTATTTTTCCTTGATGCTCAAAACCAACTTGTATTCTGTTTTGTATTTTAAAAACATACTCATTTATTTCAAACTTTCCTGGTAGATTTTTGATTAAAATTTCATGCAGTTCAATACTGTATTCATACTACCTAAATAATGTGTGATAATCGTGATTATTTTTTAATAATCACGATTAAAACAAATTAGTTTTTAATTTATTCAAGATTCAGCATTCTATGTGTGATGCAAACATGGAACAAATGTAAAACTGTATCTTCCAGTTAAAATTGTGTGATAAACAATTACATTTTTGATCATGAAATGGCAGCTCCCCAGTTTGAAAAATAACATCTAATTTACACATAGGGTGTATTATTTCACATTCAATGAACATTGTTTTTAAGCTTATAATTTGAACTTAAACTATGTTGATTGAGCTCAAGGTCAAACACTACAATTTTAATTGGAAGAAGGCTAGAGCTATTTTAAAACTTGAATACCCTTGTAATTATTATCTGTATTAAGTACTAGGGGCTCTAAAAATTGGTCTCTAGGTTTGAAGTTGTCTTTCTGATTTGTTTTTGTAGTTGTATACTAATTTTATTTGTACGTTATTACACCTGCAATGTTTGACAATTACATTAACAGTTATTAAAAAGAATACATTATGTAATGTTGTAATTAACAAACCATCTTAACTGGTATAAAAACAATTAAACATGTAAATCTATCATGTAGCATTCAAAATGTATTACACTTAATATATGAGATACATCATTTCCCACTGGTGGCATCAACAAATAAAGGGCTTTTTTTGTAAATTCTTACTGATCATTATTAGTTGTCTGGGTTGGATTATTGTGGTTTTGGAGCTGATTAAATATTGGTTTGCATATTTTAATACAGGAACAGGCTTCAGTTCAGAGAAGACAACAAGCAGCAAGGGAAGCTCAACAGGGGAAGAACTCCAGTGCGTATACCCGCCTGTTTAAAAGGTAAACCCATTTTAATCTATATTGTATTACATGTCAAGTGATGCTTGACAGTATTTGTCAGAAACTAGTTATCCAACGTTAGGCTTGATTTACAGTTTTATTTTTTAGTTTTTTATCACATCACTGTTTATGACTCTATATGTGGGCAACTTTATAAAACAACCCCAGGGACAGTGATGTTTAGCATGATGTATAAATTGTGCCAAGAGACAGGTAAAAACACCTTAGAGTAGGGGTCCTGGAGAGCTACTGTGGCTGCTGGTTTTCAGTTCAACCTACCTCTGTTACTGTAATTGAATCAATTATTGGCTTAATTAGTCAAGATTAACAGGTGTTCCAGATTTTTAGCCACTGATGATGTAAAGACACCTATAAAACCTGCTGGATAGGGGCTCTCCAGGACCTTAGAGGGATATCCTGAATTTGATGAGCCAACGGAAATGCTGATGTATAAAGACCCAGGGCTGGCTGTTTCCAGGGGGCCACATACTAGAAAAGTCAAAACACTGTGGCTGTGTAAAATAAACCTTCAATAAATGTGTTTTAAGATTGGGAAATTCTTGTTTTTACATATGGCTTTGAAAAGCTGAAGTTTTGTAGTTATGGGGGATAGCATTAGGAGGCAGTAATTATTTGCAAAGAAAATAAGCTAAGTTGCTATTTGCCGATGGTATGGCCCATCTCCACATCTAGAATAAAGTTCAAAGCCCTGGCTTATCAGACTGCCAGGTTTTAGTGCCAAGTCTGAGGTTTGTTGAGGGTGTCAATGAGATGGTAGCCAATACAAAATAGTGCGCAGTTCCAACCTCAATCAACAGATTTGTCTTAAAACATGCAAGTCAATATAATTAAAAATAGCAAATGATAAAGTATCTGTCACCATTGACAATGTATGATTTGCAAACCAGTAAGAGTTAACCATGAACTGTATTAGCAGTTATTTCTTTTTGTGTGTTGTTTTCCTATATCGATTAGGGGTCCACTCACTGCTCCTGCATTGTTTGGTCTCGCCAGCATCTTCTAGACCCAGCTTCCTACTCATCGATGCTTCCAAGTGGCAGCAATGTTACACCTGATCGGAGCTTCTCTCCTGGCAGTCCTGACAGCAGGTTTGTCTCCATTGGAGTAGAGCAGCTGAATATGATTGTGCTCTGACAATAGGAACGTTATATGCATTTACAAAGGATACAGAAATGCAAAGCCTTTTTCAATTGCTTTGAGTTAGTACCAGGTATGTTATGCTTTCTATAGTTGTGGCCATTCTATGACATTTTAATACCACCATTGGGCACTGTTTTCTACTGGCACTCAAACCAGGTGATATTTATTGATGTATTACTGATATTTCAACTGAATAAAAGAGGGTTACCTATGGCAAGCCAAATTACCATTTAGAGATATCTCAAATTCATTCATAGATATCTCTAAATATTTGAAGATATCTTCAAATATTTAAAGATATCTCTACATCATTTTAAGATATCTAAAATACATTTAGATATATCTCAAAATGATTTACAAATATCTTTAAATGGAGCTTTAAATGAGATATCTAAAATGCATTTTTAGATATCCTTAAATCATTTTAAGAGATCTCTAAATGTTTTCGAGATATCTTTAAATACTTTTTAAAAATAATTTAGAGATATCTCTAAATAACGTCCTATTCATTTAAAGATGTCTCTAAATCGTTTAAAGATATCTGTAAATCATTTGAAGATATCTTCAAATAACTTCCAGTTTATTTAGAGCTATCTCTAAATCATTTAGAGATATCTCAAAATAATTTCCTGTTCATTTAGAGATATCTCTAAATCATTTGAAGATATCTTCAAATGAACAGGAAACTATTTCAAGATATCTCGAAATGACTTTCTGTGAGAATGCTCTATGTTTTCAATGGACTTCCTGTCCATTTAAAGATATCTTCAAATGAACAGGAAGTTATTTAGAGATATCTCTAAATGATTTAGAGATATTTCTAAATGAACAGGAAGTTATTTGAAGATATCTTCAAATGATTTACAGATATCTCTAAATGAACAGGAAATTATTTGAAGATATCTTCAAATGATTTACAGATATCTTTAAATGAACAGGAAGTTATTTAGAGATATCTTTAAATGATTTTGAGATATCTTTAAAACCCTCATTTTAAGATTTCTCTAAATGACAGTTTGGCGTGCCATGCTAGCACAAGCCATATGGTTTCCATAGTATTTAAAGATATCTGTAAATCAATTTGAGATATCTTTAAATTAATTTTAGATGTCTTAAAAACTGCACAATTAAAGATATTTGGAATTCATTTTGAGATATCTTGAAATGTTTTACAGATATCTCTAAATATTTCAAGATATCTTAAAATGCAATTAGAGATATCTCTAAATGATAATTTTGGCTTGCCATAGTTACCAAGCTAGTAACCCTTGTACAAGCATACTTTTCATGCATCACTCACTGAGGATAAGAGTTATTAGAGTATACTAGTAAACTAATAACTTGGATGGTGTCTCTATAGATGTCTGTTTACACAGATACACCTGAAATAACAAAGAAGATTAAACAAACAAAAAATAAATTAAAAGATAAACTGATGCATCTACTACTATTTAGTCCAAATGTTCTATCTGAAATTAACTTAGTTATTAATTTCACTGGTTTTGTTTTTTAACTTTTCAAATGCTAAATTTAGAAATACTAACAAACATAATAGATTCAATGACAAGCTTTTCTACATTGAATAAGACTTGTCGAAATGCTTGTCATTGAATGTATTACGTTTCTAAATGTAACTTTGAATCTGATACGGCTTCTTGCCAAGTGATTGCAAATACGTTTAGCAGTTTCAATTTGTTGTTTTGTTTCTCCACCCTCAGTTCAGTGGAATTTCAGAACATGCAGTGGAGCCCCTGAATATATCAGGACTGGAACATGAACTAGACAGTCTGAAAGTTTTTTTAGGACTTTTAGTGCAAGCTTCTGAAAATCTCTATAGAGTAGTAAACCTTCAGGTTTAAATTGTTTAGGTAATGGCCAAAAGGAGAGAGAGAGAGAGAGAGAGAGAGAGAGAGAGAGAGAGAGAGAGAGAGAGAGAGAGAGAGAGAGAGAGAGAGAGAGAGAGAGAGAGAGAGAGAGAGAGAGAGAGAGAGAGAGAGAGAGAGAGAGAGAGAGAGAGAGAGAGAGAGAGAGAGAGAGAGAGAGAGAGAGATCTCAGATATCCGCAAACTCTTTAACACCTCTCCCTCCCCCGCACCCCCTCCCGCTCAACCCCTACTAACTCACCCTCCTTCTCCACCTTCTTGCCCCTCTCAGACTCTGACCTCTCCTCCCTGCTCCAGGGTCACAAACCCACCACGTATGCCTTGGACCCCCTCCCCACTCGCCTCTTTCAAGCTGCTGCTGCTCCTGCTCTACTCCCCTTCATCTCCTCCCTCCTCAACACCTCTCTAGTTTCTGGTATCTTTCCCTCTGCCTTCAAAAAAGCCTCTATCACTCCCCTCCTCAAAAAACCTACCCTCGACCCCACCTCCCTCCAGAGCTACCGTCCTGTCTCCCTCCTACCCTTCCTCTCCAAAACCCTCGAGCGGACTGTACACCGCCAGCTCTCTGCTTTCCTGTCCAACCACTCTCTGCTTGACCCTCTCCAATCTGGCTTCCGCTCTGCTCACTCCACTGAAACCGCCCTCCTGTCTGTCACCAACTCACTTAAGTGTGCCCGAGCTGCCTCTCTCTCCTCTGTCCTAATTCTCCTCGACCTCTCTGCTGCCTTTGACACTGTTGATCACTCTATTCTACTATCATCTCTTGCTGACCTGGGGATCTCTGGCACTGCTCTGGCCTGGTTCTCCTCCTACCTCTCCAACCGCACTTACCAGGTAACCTGGCGTGGAGCAACCTCCACACCTCACCCTCTCTTAACTGGAGTCCCCCAAGGGTCAGTCTTGGGTCCTCTCCTGTTCTCTCTCTACACCCGCTCCCTGGGCCCCCTCATCGCATCCTATGGTTTCTCATACCATTTCTATGCTGATGATGCTCAGATTTTCCTCTCCTTCCCCACCTCTGACTCCACCATCTCCTCCCGTATCTCTACCTGTCTGTCTGCTATTTCCTCCTGGATGCACTTGCATCACCTCAAACTCAACCTCTCTAAATCTGACCTCCTTTTCTTTCCCTCCTCCTCCCCCTCCTCTGATCTCTCCATCTCTGTTCCACTGGAATCTACCACACTCTCTCCCTCTTCCTCAGCTGAGAACCTTGGAGTCACCCTGGACCCCTGCCTCTCTTATTCCCAGCACATCTCCACTCTGGCACGCACTTGCCGATTCTTCCTGAGCAACATCCGAAGAATCCGACCCTTCCTCACCAACTATGCTACCCAGCTCCTGGTCCAGGCCCTGGTACTAACCGGTTTCAGAAGTCTACCGTGAATAATGATGGATGTAAAGCTCACCATAAAAAGCACAGTGGTGTTCCTTGAAATCAAATGGGTGGAGTGAGTACTCCAAGCTGTTTAACTGCTCAGCAGATTGATAATGGAGACCATTTAATGTACAACATCTTTGACTAATGTTTCCCCATTTATACTGTAACGCATAATATGAATCTTCAAGTTTAGAGACAGATTGTATATTCATTTATATAAAATTATTTATTTACTAGGACAGCACAAACAAAGGAAAAGCTTGATTTACAAGGAAAATACTGACTGGATTTAAGCAACGGAAGCTTTGGCTGCAATCTTCCGCCACATCCCTGTGAATTACACCAGACACACTTACAAACATCACATAATCAACATTATAAACATCAGAAAAACACACACCGTAAACATAAATGTAGATCTGTAAAAAGGTTTTGCCCTACAGGCACTTTGTTGCATTACCTATCTGAATAAACTTAACAAATCTGCAAGCTCTGAGATAACAAACTATGGGCTACTGTGAAATAGAAACAAATACATTCTCTATCCACAATTGGACCCTGTGTCAAAGATGATAGTGAAATAATACATAGAGATATCCCAGAATGTAGAAACCTACAAGTAACAATTATAATGAATAACCAATATAAATGTATATAAAATACAAAGATATTGCACAAGAACAGACACACATTGCCAGGTGAAGACCCTTCATTCATGTCAGCATGGAATTCAGTGAAATCATATAAGCATTTTTCTCTGAAATAGTGTGTAGTGTAAAACAGGAACACTATTTTAAATAATCTATATGCAGGTACTATTGACAATTACTGACACAAAAAGGGGCTGAGATTTAACTATACAAATCTCTTTCAAATAAGGTGAGGTCATTATTATACAACAGATGGTACTGATTTTTGGTTCAGCCTTTTGTTAAAATCCTTCATTAGTGCATCTCTGCCCATCATACTTATGAGACTACAAAGGTGAGGCCGTCATTCCTTATGTCTACATTATTCTGTTAATATAAATTGACCCAAATGAAATCACTCACCACTCAAAGTAAATCAGCTGCACCCACATTCCTTTGACACAGCTCTACTTTTAAAATACTTTTTCTTTTTTTTTTTTTTAAAACATCACTGCAACATTAAGGGAAAAAACACAATGTTACATTTAAGAATGAACAGCCTCCTGCTTAATTTTCAAACTGCACATTATTTATAAAAACATATATACAGATTTAATCACCATTAATCCTTTCACACTATTTTATAATTTACCACAGTCTTGGTCAGTTACTGTTAACATCTTCAAGGTATATATTGTTTACTTTTTTCCATCAAAATATCAGGTAAAATCAGGACCTTGTAGACCATCTTTTACAGAATCTTGCTTGCATAGTGAAATCTATTCATGTTTATGTATCTGTAACCAAGTGAGAAAACGATCACTGTTTAGGAAACCAAAACCATATCGGTATATAGGTTCTCAAAGTGAAAAACAACAAATATCTATTTCAGAGTTTCTAATATTTATAATATTCATTCGTAAAAGGCTTTACCAATAAGAGTTAGTTCATTTTGTACCAGTAAATCTTAGCATTTCAAGCACCACAATTCAATCCAGTACAAAAATTCTTCAAACACATACATTCAAAAGGTTATCTAGCTTGACAGATTATTGATTGGGGTGCCACAAGGTGACTAGTATCACTACTGTTTTAAATATAACTGCTAAAATAGTATCTCTCTAACCAAGTAAAAGAACACAATGAACCTCAATCAGAACATACTACATATCCTAAGAAAAAAAAAAAAAATTCCAAATAAATATATATTCATAGGGGATTTCCATAGTGACTTGTTTTCTCTATATTAAATATCTTCGCCTATTTGTAATTTATTAAAAATCACCTTTTTTTACTTTTCCCAATAAATCTTTTTACTTTTTACTTTCCCCTTTTCCCAATAAATAATCTAAAATGAAATGTATTGTACTTTACTTAGTAAAGGATGTAATTGCTAAAAATAAAACATACAGCCTGCCATTCCCACCCCCTCATATAATTATGTCTTGGGCAATTAAGCCATGTATTATTTGCACCTCATTAAAAGGATCCATTGCTTGATTAAAAATACAAATTTGTTTAAAGTGGACTACGTATGGCACCTCTGGTACACCATCTTTAAAAATACTCAATGTCTAACAGCCTTCACACATGGGATCAAGTTAAAATAGAAAAAAAAAAAACATTGAGAAAGTGTCCAGCAAAATCTACAGTAAATCAGTCATTCAATGTCAGTCATGTTTCAATATCACTGATTCAAAATGAAACATTTACAATGAACTTTTCTATGGATCCTTAAAGCACACATACATTAAAAAACTACATAAATGGGGTCTATTTTAAAAACCTAAACTGTGTCAGATCTTAATTCCGACACCCTAACATTTTTAACCCTTTCCAGAATCATTCCACTGTATTTTTATTGTATTTAGTGATGGTTTTAAAGGGGACTATAAATCACTCCTGCAGAAAAAAACATACATCACTTATCTAGAGTTAAAGTGTGTCTGCATCAAGGTCTACCACTCTTTAGAGAATTTAAATAGACTCTGTAATTCCTATCCAATTTCTAGCTTAGAAACGGCATTATATTGTAGCACAATGTTGATCTTCAAAAACAAAACTGTATGATAAAAATGTATTATGTACTGGAACGTAACTGAACTGAATTTACATTTTGCCAATGCTCCAGTATACAATATCACAGCTAGAAATCGTCCTATAATACAGCCACTTAATCCTTTTTTGCTTCTTCCTTGTCCCCACGATGAAGAGTCCTGACACTGTTCCACACTTCAGTGTACATCAGTGTTCCAATGAAGACCACTAGTGTTCCAATCCAGTGCCACACAGTGAAGGGATTTCTGAAGTACATTATTGAGAAAATGAGGCTGATGAATTTACGCAGGGTCACCACCAGTGTGACGGTAAGAGATGTGCACTCAGTCGTCAGAATAAAAACTCCTCGAATACAAACATATCTGGAGAAGGGGGGCAGTAGTAAGGTCAATCAATCAATCAATCAATCAATCAATCATCATCATCATCATCATCATCATCATCATCATTATTATCATAATTAATTTCTTAGCAGACACCCTTATCCAAGGCGACTTACAATTGTTGCAAAATATCACAATACAAAGTATCATATTACAAAATATCACATTACTATACCTTATATAGATTATCTGATTGGAATGAACCTAAATCTGGACACAGGTAATATTCGATCTGTGTTAGCCTCTAATCTAAAACTTAAATACTTCCCTACTGGATGTATGTAGATAGGTAGCTAAATTCTGGGTTTTCAAAATCCATCATTCAATTTGTTTAAGAACTGTCATTTTAAAAATATATAGTAGAGTACTTTAAAAGTTTAGCAGAGAGTTCTGGACCATTATGAGAATTATTGTTAAATAACCTGTAGCTTTCAAAACCCTACTATACCAATCATGTACACCAAAGTATACATTTCTTTTTTCCACCCAAAGGATACTGAGTTAAAACATTCATTGAAAGGTACAACCACATCACAGGTGCCTTTATGCCAATCACTGGAACATCAACAGGAGCTACAAAAAATAAAAAATATATATTTTTAATTTGATCATTACAAGTATTTTTTGGTAAAATTACTAACAAATAGAGGTCCCCTCTTTTAAGCACATTTGTTTTTCATGTCTAATACATGTTTTAGTTTTTCTATACAAATGTGACATTCCCCATTCAACGCCTTACCGCAGAAACCGACTTACTGGAGGACCGAAGATCAACAGACAACCTCGTTTACTGCTGTCAAGCCCATCGCCTCGTTTCTCCCACCAAAACGAAATAACCGATGTTATCGAGCTACTGAACACTGGTGAGGGCCCAGTTTCAGAAGTCTCTGGCTTGACTCTTTAAGCATGTGAAGCATTATGAGGCTGACCAGCTCCAGAAGACTTGGCTGAAAGGGCCAAAGCAATACTCCCTGTGGGTACTTTTACTAGGTGAGCCACTGGGGACCCCTCAACATGCACACAGCTTTGTTTACTTTATAAAAGTTTTGTGTTTTTTGCCAGTATAACTATACTATGACAAAATATACCAAAATATAACACAGTTAAGCCCAATAGGGCACATTCAAAGTTACAAAGGAGTTTAATACATTAAGAGATTATTTGAACAACATTGCGTTTTTTTGCAAGTAAGGACACATCTCCTGCCATTGTTCTGATGACAGGACAAGAAAGAAGAGCTTCTCATCCGTCTGCAAAACTCAGGCCAGAATGAAGTTGCTATGTTAATGTGTACTGTGTTTTACTACTGGAATGTACTGTTTTGTTTAGAATGTGTTACAAATGTAAATACAAGCTGACATTTAGCAATGTTCACCCTCATATAATAACTGGGACTTATTTAACATACCACTTTGACTGAAGAGAACTGAATGATTGTAGATATCACTGGCAAGCAGAAGGAAACCAGGCAATGGAAGGCAGTGCTGAAACAAACAATAAAAAAATAAATGCTACATTTTCTTACTTAAGATTTTCTCTAGCTCTAGATCTAATAACCCTGTGCTTAATGTACATAAATTATCTGGACTCTTTTTTTTAAATGATTTAAAAGTAATTATCAGATTAGAATCCTAAATAGTTCTGCATCCATTAAACCGTGTGTGCAATACAATGTTGTTTATTTTTGTCACTGGAAAGCCATATAAGCACTCCTTACATTGTAAAACAGGGCCTCCTTGGAGTGCTTGCCATATTTCTTATAGAGCGTCTCCTGAAAAATCCCCATCCTCGCTGACATGAGGAGTGCAAATGTCAGCATAGCAATACCTGAAAAAAACAAACAACAATGGTGAACTTGAAAGGTGCAGAACTGGCTGCACTTGAGCAATTCTTTGTTTTCACTCACTTTGGATTCAAATCAAGATCTCGAGAGAACTAAACAGTAAGGCCGCACAAGTCAGTTTGATGGTGGACTATGTACTCCCACTCCATGGGCACTTATGAAACTAATATGCCAGGAGATCCAGTACAGTTTAATCTCTAACATGAGGCCACCAGATGAGGAAGGAAACAGGAATGTCCCAACATCTTCTATACTATCAATCAATCTACGCCTTGCTATACTTTGTAATACTGTATGTACTGAGCATTCCAAACTCTCTCTTTGACAGAAAAAAGGAGAGCCGTACCAAACAGCCAACGTAGAAAAGGATAGAAACTTTCTCCTTCATTGGCACTTGGTTCTGAGGCCTAGACAGGAACAGGAAATTGATATTTTGAGAAAACAAGAGGTAGAAATGTTAAAATAAAAAGCTGTTAAATCAATGTCAGTGTTTTTTTTTTTTTTTAGAGTTTCAAAAGTTTGCCCACAGAATTGCAAAAAGGCTACATCTGCCACTTACCCAAAATCTCATTATCTGAACAAACGCTATGTTAGCCTTTTGATTAAAGCATATTCAACACCTGACTATCTGAACACAATATGGACCATTAAGCACAGTGCAGTTCTTTTGTACAATACACAATACATTTAATTTATTTTTAGCTCAACAGTTTCTTATAAAAAAAATAGTTGTGGTTATATTTTCAGATTTTTCTTACCACTTGTTTAGCCGTCATGATAGTGCAGATAAAAATTCCCAATGACACAAGAGCTATGGAAACGTATTTTGTAATTGTGTATCTGTGAAAAAAAAAAGGTAATTATTTTTAAATGAAGAGTAAAAATACAACAGACACATTTACTTAAACTGCACAAGAGCTCAGCCATTAAAAAAATATCTAAAGCAATCTGTATGAGATCTTATCAAAAATCTCCTTTTGTAATTCTTTTGTGTTTTAAGATTTCCGTTTTTGCTTTCTCCTTGCAGAGTGAGGCCAAATGACATGGCCTTCTCTCTGACCATATACAGTACAGTGTGCCGTGCGGGAATGGGATAAACAGGATTATGAATGAACCCATTTTATTAACTTATGGGTGTTGCTAAGTTAATCAAATAATAGTTTTAAAATGGTATTTCTATTATACTGTTCAAAATGTACCAAAGGATAGTATGTCAAATATACAAGGGTTATGGTTGTTAGGGTTAGGATTAATGTGCTTTGGGATGTTAGCTTTAGGGTAAGAGTTGTGGTGAGGGTTGTTACGGCTATGAACTTACCTTTTCTTCAATATAATGATTCCCAGAATAATGTTTGCTATTAAGGAACCCTGGAAAAAAATGAAATAGAAATGTAAGAAGAAACCAGAGATGCAGGTTATTCTGAACATAATCTATGGGGTACTATGGTACTTCATATGGTTTATAGATCTACATGTACAGTAGGCTCTGATTTTGGTTTATATTATGGTTTCTAAACCAGAAAGGTTTAATTTCTACTGGACAACAACGTTATAGGGAATCACAAAATACAACTTATAAAGACCCTGTCAGAGGTTAAAAGAATATGGCACTGAAACAGATAATGTTCACTGGACAACATCTGTAATGGAAGTTAATTGAGAGAATGATAGGGTACAACTATAAAGACCCTATGTCAATGCATCTGGTCTGTATTGTTGATATGGCCAGAGGTTAAAGCAATGGCACAGTGAAAGGCTTAATTTTTACTGGACAACACTGGTCACATGAAGGAAGCTGTTAGATTTTGTTGCCAGGCTAAATGGTTTATGAGATATCAGCAGTAGTAGGTGCGGTGGTGGCAGCTTACAGGGATACTTCGAAAGTTAAAAACCTTTCAGTTGTTTGTTGACTGAAGGAAATTTGGAAATCGAAACAGGCTGATCTGTAGCTTATTATTGATGTCCCATAGAACTGTTACTGAGCCCAAAATGTCCTGGTACCCAGTGTAGATTGCATACTACACCTTGGCCATATAGGACACAGTACAGCCACTGCAAACCTGACAATTATGCCAAACCAACCCTTTAGAAGTATTTTCAACTTAGTAAATATACAACAGGATTTGCCCATTCCAATGTACCTGAAGGACTTCAGAAATTGAAATTTTAGATCCAAGTTGGACTCAAGTCTAATAGTCATTGGGGGGACTCCAATGTAACATATGTGGGATACCAATTTGACTGAAATCTGTGGGTGACCAGCCAGAATGTTAGAAAACACTACCACCTTCTCTTGAGCAAAAACAAACCACGTACTGATCTGAATATCATATGCAGGGGCATGGATATGTTGAAGTTGAGGGCATAGTTGTTCACAACGCTCACTGCGAAGTACATGGTCACCATAATCACATAGTTGCTAGGAAAAGAAACAAGGAAAATAATTACTCAGTGTACAGTTTTGTGTGAGTTCATCTCCAATTTTGATGGATCACAGAAAATGTAATAAAAGAAAAAGAGAAGATATCCCTTTTCCCCCATGTTATTTTTTTTTTATTACTTGACAACATTAGATTTTAGAGGCAACACCTGCACATTTAATAGTAAAGGGAATACTTAAGTACAAACTAAGCTTCTATTATATATATATATATATAGATATATAGATATATATAGATATATATAGATATATATATATAGATATATATATAGATATATATATATATAGATATATATATATAGATATATAGATATATATATATATATATATATATATATATATATATATATATATATATATATATAATGCAATAAAAGAAACACTTCATAAGACGAAGCATCCTTTAAAAGTTGTGGCAATTACAGTACCTAAATGGAATGGCTGGTTTCTTCCTTCCAAAATTGGCTTCAAAGATGAAACCCTCCAATGCAATAAATGAAAACTGAGCAAACGTTACAATGTTCCCACATCCTGGGGAATCCCTGAAAATAAATATAAAATAATAATTAATTTGGACAGAAATTGTATCAAATCAATATCAACTTGAATTAAAACTGGTAAAATCTGTTAAGGGAGATTAGAGGTTTAAAATATGATTTTTGACTAGATTGTTTTATATAAAACATCGTGCCACTCCTTGCAGTTATTAGATGCAAACACCTCAATTGTATCATGTCAATAACTATATTACCGTATACAGTATTGGTAGCCGAAGCGAAGCGTTCTAATCCGTTCTAGACAGTATTAACAAAGTACAAGTTAGTACAACCAAGTGCATGTTGCATAGTGACTGCAAGACGCGGTACAACTATTGCTTAAGCATTAGATTAGAATCCACATTCAACCACATTAAAACCTTAAACACTATGCAGCCAGACAAAAACAAGGATACCGTATACGTTTTAGTTAATGCAGCTAGGTGCACGCATTGCCAGCAATGCTTCAATGCACTGTTGTACATAAAGATGTTGTTATTTACTGTATTCATTTTGTAATGTAAACGGAGCTAGTGACAGCTAAATTGCACACTATTTGAAAAGAGACTTCTTCTACCTCATTATCATCTAGCTAAATCAAATAGCTTCTTAAATCGGAATGTTTCAAAAATTGCAGGTAAACGTAATACAAAACAAATAACCCCATTGGTAACTTCAAGTACCTCAGTACTGTACTACTAACCTTACTAAAAGTTCCAAAAACACCACATTACTGCAGCAGCCAACAAAAACTAGGGTTAAAGCAAAAGCGGTATGCATCTTTGAACGAAACAGAACTGAAATAAATAAATAAATGAATATATATATATCTATATTTGTAAGTTACTTTAACATATCAAATATGTTCGTTGAAGTGTGAAAGCAATTTCTCAAGAATCCTTTGGCTAGACACGTCTACCGGCTACACGGTCTTCCGGGGTCAACACAAGGGCTGTAGGGAACTGTATTTTGTTAATCAGTTTGCGCTATTTCTGTTTAAATATTTTAAAAGTCAAAAAACCACAAGTCCCACAATAGCACGCGCAGGTTTAAGCAACTAATATATGCGCCTCCTAGCACCACTGCATTTTGGGAATTGTAGTGCTTTTGTTACGAGTAGGTAGGAGTTATGCAAATCAGACCAAAGGATATTTCAACTACAAGTGGCAGTGTCGTTTTCTATTGGCAGCTTAGAGGTGTAGCTACTGCAAATGTTGTTGTAGCAACAAGATCTTAGCAAATTCGAGGACCTAAGCCATCGTGGAATTATACGAAAGGTAAAGGTTTTTTTTTTTCTTCTCAATTTCTTTATCGGTCCTCTCCGTCATCACATTATGATATGCTCCCCGTTGTGGTAAATTATTATTGTCCATCATTATCAATAAAACAAAGCATTTGCTATAGCCTTAGATCACTCTCATATATTGACATTGATGGTCATTTTACACGGTGGTAGTTCGGTTTTAAGTTCAATGCGAGCATACAAAATACAATTATTCTCCAAATGCACAATATATTTTGTGTAATTGCTGAAAAGTAAGGTACTGCTCAAATGATATATTCAAAATAACTAGTGAGTATAATTGCCTTAACTTCCACATGTATATAACCTTTTCCTAAGGAAAAAAAAAAGATTACATGTTTATAGAATTAAGTTTTTACTCAACTGCAATTAATTAAATTCATTATTATTATTATTATTATTATTATTATTATTATTATTATTATTATTATTATTATTATTATTTAAGAAGAACACAATCCATGTTATCAGGAAGTAATGGACAGGAAGCTGGATCGCCAATATGTTGAAGACCGTGGTACAGTTATGTTAATGGACAGTCTTCCTTTTACTTGGAATGTAAAATCAGAAGGGCCACACTTCTGCCTTGATATGAAGATGTCTCGCCTCAAAGAACTGGGGTATAGTTTTATTTTTGGATCTGAACCCAGGTACAGTAATGCTAGTATTGTCTGCTGGATTACCACAGGGATTACATGCAAGTAATCTGTAGTGTACAGGAAAGCTGAATCACAGTTCCTAAAATAAACAAATAAGCAAATGAATACTGAACCATTCATATATGCTTCATTTGTTAAGAGGTTTGTGAATATGTAGAATATTTTTTATGTAAACTTCATTTTGACTTTGAATTTCATATTGCAGTAGTTCTGTACCACAGTGCTTTCTACCAGGACCAAGTCTACCGATATACTGGAAAAAAATCCATGTTGATGAGACAAAATTGCTCACTTAAGAAGTACTGTAAAGAAAAAAAAAAACATCATTCATGAAAAATGGCATTACCTGGAAATGAAAATAAATACATAAATACATAAAAATGCACACACCAAACCCACCTCTACAAAGATAGACTCCAAGTGTGCGGTTTACTTTTGAACTTAGCCCTGCTCTTTGAATATGTTTTTTTGTTTGTTTTAAAAAAAAGATTTGTTTTTATTTTTGTAGGGAACAATGGCCAGTAACTGGACACCCAGAAAGGTAATTATTACACACACATATCAAGGGGATATTTCTCAACTGATTATTTTCTTAGTAGGTTACATTATTATAAAGCACAACCTACACTTTACACCAAGCCTTTCTCTCCTGACAGAAGTTGTAATATAAACCAGTATACTTCTTTCTTTTTTTTTATTTATGTATTTATTTATTTATTTTCTAACACATGAATATCTGATTTAAAATGCAGAACAGTGGCACCAAGGAGGAGTACTGTGCCAAAGTCACAGGATAAAAATCATCTTTCCAGAAGTTGGTCAGGGTCTGCTTTGACCCAGCTGCGTAGGCCCTGTCTCAGACTTTGAGTTCAAAGTTCTTGCATTCATTTTTTTAAAAAGATGATTAATCATCTGCTTTACTTCAACAAAGACATATGAACCAATGAAATATGTGCAACATATGCAGCCTGTCTGCATTCAGATGTGTAATTTCTCAATAAAATAACATTCTAAACAAAAACATGACTGCTTAAGTAATTTCATTTGTTTCTGAGAGTGAAAGGTACATGTTCTGATTGTAAAGCAGCCATTCTGGTAATTAATTTTGTTACTGTGAAGTGAATGTGGGAAAAACCTTACAATTTTACCAACTGAAAAATGCAGTTGTATGCTTTGATCGTTAACAAAAAATTTACAAAACATTTGAGCTTCCTTAAATAAAATGTTAAGCTTAAATAAAGCTGTTTTACAGTTACCCTTCTGATAGTCTTTCTTCAAAATCTCATACAAAAGAATCATTTACATTGCTTGAGTATTAATACAGCTTTAGGAATAAGGGAATCGAGGGTGGTTTCAGAGGCAGCATTACACAAACTATATTGCTTTGTTGGTTCCCAAACAAAGGTATGATAGAGCATGTACAGTAGGTTTGTGATGTAAATGGAGAACCCAAGATATTAGAAATAACAGTACCAGCGTTTTTAAATGTAGTAACATTGTTTCTTCTCACTGCTATACAGGATTCTTAAACTGGATATCTCTTTAAATGAATTAGAAGAGTTGCAGAATGAGTCTATGTATCCATTAGAGAATCTCTGTGAACTGAATGCTTCCCTAAATGCTCTGAAAGGGTAAGTGCACTTATGATAGGTAAGAATCAATCTAGAGTCAACGTAGTGCTCTACCTACTTTTTAAGGATAGTTCAAAGTCATCGTCTATTCCCACTGACAGAGATTACTGGAGAAGCTATCACAAATGTGTTCCAATACATTTAGGACCACTATAAAACTGTTTTAGTATGGACATTCCTTACCTCCAATTCTTGAGGGTGGCACAATCTAGGTCATGGTGGCTGAATTCTAGGCTTTGGTTGTTTGTTAATGAAGGCGATATCTTCACAGCCGCTTGCTCAAATTTGAATAGATAAACAGTAAATACAGCATATTTTGGACATGTGACCTAAATTTTAACCTTATTGGCACCTAATTGGTTTAACTTTTGAGCTTTATTTGACAAAACGTTATTTGTCATAGTTCATGGTGACCTATATTTCATGACATTGACAGCTGCAATGTGTTATGTGTACTGCAATGTGTTCAGCACTGTATGAACAGTACTGGGGCACACAGTATTGTATGTTACAGACATACCTTGTTTAAAAGTAATTGTTGTATTAAAACTAACATTGCCATATGCCTAAAAGACAAGTGGATTTAGTATACATACATTACTGTATTGCTCTTAGTAAATCTTTTCTAATTGGTTTTTTTTAGTATACAAGGAGTCTGTGTCTTACATCACCTGCTAGATTTACAGCTGAGCTACAATGCTATCAGCAGTGTGAGAGGCTTACAACATAACAAGATGCTGACCATTCTCAATGTCTCACACAATCAGATAAGGACTATACGAGGCATGCCTGTTCTCAGTAACTTGACCGAGGTGCACATAGACTCCAACAAGGTACTTTTTACAGTTCTTGGGTATCCATATGTTAGTATCATATCACTATAGGATATGAAAAATGTCTCAGTCAAGAGTGCCTGATTGTATTACTTGCTGAAAATGAAAAGATAAGGGTTTGTGAATTGTCATGTTCAAATTCCTTACTAAAATCTGAATAATAAAAAATATGGTGTTTTTACACATTGATAAAAAAAAAATGATATTTTGCTTAAATCAAAACGTGTTGTATGTAAAGTTACAGTAGGTCATTTTTGGTTGTTTATTGTTTTCTTTCCACAACTTCCAAACACTCAAAGATACTAAGGTGAAACCATTAAGAAACTAGGTCAAGTTTCATTTGGTATGCTGCAGAGTATATATTTGGGGCTTGGTTTTGGCTCCACCCTCAGGGCTCACATGCATTAGAACTTAATAGTAGAAGTGTCTCTGCTCATTTTTTTTATCATCAGAGACAATGCTGTGCTTATGAATGTATAAGTTTAACCATTGCAATTTGTATTTTCTTTGTCAGTTGGAATCCTTAGAAGGCATTCAGAACCTGCCCCAGCTGCAAGAGCTTCACGCTCAGAATAATCAGATCAGAAACCTGCTCCCTCTCTCAAGTTCTCTGAATCTACACTTTGCAGACATCTCTAACAATGAGATTCATTCACTTCACGAGAGCTTGCAAATACTCAAGACTTTGTTCAGGCTGAAGCAATTGAAACTGAAGGTAGGGAGCTCCACAGGAACCCCACCTTGAAATCCACAGAGAACCAATCAACCAACTTCTGTATTTTTGTTCTGGTAACAAATTTTAATGTTTTGGAGAAGACTGTACTACAATTCCATATCCTACTTAATAAGATATGTGATTCATTGATTCATCAGTTATTCTCTTGCTCTGAAAAGTCAATCAAAAATTGTCAAGATTAAAACCCCTAATTGATATCGATTGTGCATGTTAAACTTCTAACACTTTTATGCAAGAAACACCAAAGATTAATACCCATTACCAAATTATCTTCAATGGTCACACATTGTGGGGCAACAATAGCACAAGAGTCACTACTATATGCTATGAGCCATTTGTAGAATGATAGCTTGTTGTGTACATGGCCATTAAATCTGTATCAGTACCAGTGAGTTACTGCATAGAAGCCACTGTTCGTATGTATTCCTAACTTATGTGTTGCCATTACTGGTGGTGCTGTGTTCTGCTCATGGTTCAGAGTTTCATGGTACTGGTATCCAGTGGTAACGTTCCTCTAAAGCTGATAAGGTCAGTCATCAGCCAGGGCAGGAATTACACAAACACGAGAGTTTTGGTCTTCAGCCTTGTTAAAGGAAAAAGGTGCTTCAGATTCAGACACAGACAAGCTTTTTAGCTCCTATTTCACTTTTAGCAATCTGCACTTTTAGCAGTACTTCAAGCACATCTCTTTACAGCTTTAAATCTGCTCTCAGTCATACCTCTTCAGGTTCTGTTTAGTCGTTCCTGCTTTGAAATTAGTATTGATATTTTTTTTTCACTTTCGATAGTGCAGGTAAATTAACTATGAATCTAAATTAAAACATATAAATAATGCTTAGACCTGACAACAGTTTGAAAATAAGGGAGAGGTTGCAAATTAGGGAAAGCCATGGGAAGCATGAGTAATTTATTTCTTAAAACCTTTTTATCAGGGTAACCCAATAGCCAGGGATAACCGATATGTCACCATGGTAAAACAATCGACTGCAGTGGAAATACTGGATAACGCACTTCTTCGAGATCCTCGTGGTCACAGGCAGCTCCTGGTACCACAGTATGCCAAAGATGGACAGACAAAGGAAGAACTAATAGAGGCTGCTAGGGCTGCCTACCAGGACAAACTGCAGAGAAAACAGCAAGAGGTGGCGAGCACCATACATTACATGCATGGGAGGATCCTGTGAGTATAGAAAACATAATGTTTTAATAATGAAAGAAGAGATGAAGTTTTTGTCCTGGGTCAAAACGTATAACCTGGGATCCTTTCCATAATCTAACCAAACCTAGAATCACATTCTGCCATCTTATTTTATAGGGTATGCCACTTTAATGCCAATAAGAACATCACCACAGATTCTAAGGTATTCTTGCATTAATCCAGTGGCATTCATGACAAGTGTTTAGAGTTGTTGTGAGGTGGCACAAACAAACAATCTACTGTTATTTACAGGCCTTCTGTTACTATTACAGGGATCTTCAAGAAGAGCTAAAAGAACAGAAAGACAGCCTCCGGTTAGAACTGGAAGGATACATAAGGTATTGTCAACCGCCATCATAAACTGTTAATATCCCAAATCAAGAAAGCAGATGTAAACCGTGCATATATACTTACATTAATTAAACATGTAATAATTAAATTAAACATGAATTAAACATGTATTAATTAAATTAAACAGCTCTGTTCAGTTAAGAATCATATTTTATAGATATCTTGAAACCATACCCCCTGAGGATTTCCACAGCATTGACTCCAGGAAGGTCTCTGGAGCCATTGAACAGAACATGTTTACTAAATTCTGGAAGAAGTGGGACCATGGCAAGAGAAGACCTGGGGACATTCCTTTCCATGACCTAACCAAGCCAGAAGAGGTGAGCCAGTTGCAATGGAATGTGTGGTGCCTTATTACATTTTAAATACAGTTGTTATCATATTTAAGAAAGCTTTTTAGCTTACAGGGCCATCTTGAAAATAACCGTTCTGTACATGTACCATGTTTAAAAGTGGTTTTAGTTTAACAGACATTTGAGTCTTTTAATTTGTGAGCTAAAAACAGAGCTGAAGATACCATTACTTCCTACTGACAGAAGTACAGTAGTTGCCCATACATGCTTATTTGGTTCACAGACATATGTACTATAGTTGCAAGGGGGGGGGGGGGGGCATTCTCATTGATTGTAGTGCACTGAAGGTTAAAAGTAAGGAAGAATGTTGAAACATACAGCAAGAAAGTATACAGTTGTTTAGTGTAAAAATGGTATCTCCTTTGAAGTAGTTGCTTGCACTTCATCTTTCCAGTCTTTGATTTTTTTCAACTAGGTGTCAATAAAGAGGATGAATAGAGCATAAGAAAATATCTTGTGCTTGATTGCTGGTCCATATGTTAGACACATAAAAGCAGTGCCTCCAGGACACATGTTTCCACTAACATGATTTACTGTTTGCCTTCACTATATAAAGTGTGTATTTCTTTATGTTTTACTGGTGACAATTTGTTTGGATGGTTGTTTTTGCGCAGTGTATTTGCATGGTCCATTAAGTTGAGATAAAACTTATATATATACGGTATATATGTGTGTGTGTGTGTGTGTGTGTGTGAAAATATATAAATGCAAAACTTGAGTTAATCTGGTGTTAAAATGGGGAGATGGTCTGGAGGTGTATCTTTTTCGAGTACATGTAAGAGTAGTAAGAAAGTGCAGTAACCGGGCAGTAGAGATCACAGCTAATTAGACTTGGCAGATTTGCCAGCTATGAGAGAACAAATTTATGTGTTTTCGTTGTGTACAGTGCGTGGGTTGCCTAAGGATAGAAATTGTCAAAAAAGGCAAAGGATTCCATATCTGGTATTCCAGGGGTGCTGAAAGCGAGCAGCTGCAAATTTAGCTACAGCTGCACAAGACTGTAGATTTTTTTTTTTCTTGGAACATCACAGACATTTTCCAAAGAACCGTATAAAACTCAAGAGTTGATGTTTTGCATTTTTCTCCTAATGTTTACTGCTAGATAAGTGCTGTAGATTATTTTGTTAACCTATAACTTCATATTTTGTTGCTGAATTGTATTGCTTATGTTTGATTTGTCTGAATTGCAAAACAATCCCTAAATTAATCTTCTACATGTTGGATCAGGCATTAATTAAAGCAATATTAATCCTATACTGCAATAATGAGCCCCGGAGAAGTCTTCAGTTTGGTCTTCTATAATAGGCTAAGAGTTACTGTTCAACCTTTGGGGTTTACAAGATGTCAAAATGCATTTATTGACATCTTCCCAGTCAAAGGTTATTCATTTTTAACTGCCATATGCAGTAAATCCCTATATTTTGGGGTATCACGTTCACTAGATTTCTATATCTGCTGTCAGCGTGCAAGTCAGTACAAGCAATTCCCTTGTGAAGTTGGGAATAAAATCAACCCTGCATGTTTTGTAAATACCAGTCGAATTCCATTTAGCTCTAGCAGAGGTCTACCTGACACCTGAATGCAATTCATAATGTAATTTCAGAGTAACTCAGAACAGTGTCTGGTGGTTGATTTAGTGGGTGATTTTGTTAAATTATGCATATATACTGTACCACTGGCATAAAATGTTTTAGAGCTGTGTCAACATGTGATCAGCCTACTCATGACACCTTCCGAGCATTTTTTGATTAAGAGTGTCAGCAGGACAATAAAACATTTTTTTTTTTTTTAGTTCAGAGCATCAAATATTGGTAGTGTAGGTTTGTTCTATTATTATAAATGACTATATTAGCATACAGTACTTGGTAATGCAATAATCTGTCCAGAAGGGGGTTATAACAATAGAGAAAGATGTTTGTGAATGCTAATGAGTCTCACTACATGAACATCCAGACCTGGCTTGTCTGGAACTCTTAAATTGAGACATTTATTCTCCAGAACATCATACATCACTGTTTCAACTGTTGCTGTTTCATGCCCTCTTTTCCTAGACAGTGTTGTCCATGACAGTCATGTGTCAGCTCTTACTCTGTGCTCCATGTCCCTGCATGTCTGTTTTGCATCCCCTTGGCATTCATCCTAACGCTTGCCTTGTCTTGACCTTTTGACCAAACACCATAAAGACATGTCCAGCCCTGTTTTGTTACCTCTGCTCTGCCATCTCTGTCCTGTAATTTTCCATCATTTCATGCTACCTGCTGCCATTGTAAATCCTAACTCCTCTTCAGGCACTTGCTATTAAACCTGCTGAACCTTTGGTGTTTTACAGCACCTAACTTCCAGCATAATAATTCCAGCATTGTGGACTTTCACTTTATGCTGACATATCTCCAAAATACTCTACTCTATTGAATGTGGCTACCCTTACATCATTTATATAGCTGTTTAGGCACAACACCCCACTTCTTTACCACCTGTTCTGTCCATTCATGATTCATAAAAAAATACTATGCATTACTTTCAAATTGGTCAGTTAGCTACAGTAAATGCCACTAAAGGGCAGACAGACAAAATTAAGCAAAAATAGGTTTCAAGGCAAATATGAATATACGGGTCCCAACAATATATATAACTTTCCATTTCAAATACCCTTTTTACAGTCATAGACTTGTTCTCCCTTCCGAAGATAAATCGGATGAGTTAAAACCCACACAATATTCTGTCCAATTTACAAAAGGGTACTGTACTGTACTGTGGGTAAAAAACACTGTATCTTTGAAAGTATTAGTTGGAGCTCTAGTTTAGTTAATTTACATATGTAAGGGGTATTTTATATAAAGGTATGTATGTGTTCAAATTATTATTGGAATAATAATTGTATTTATTACAAATATGAACCCTTCTTGATATTGGAAGTTTGAAAACAACTCCAGATTTATATGTTATCCAAAATTATTTTAGCTGCTTAATTTAAAGTTCACAGATCATGTTTGTTAGCCAGAGTGAATGATTTACTAGAAATCTATTTCAATGTAATTTATTTAAATGTGCAATCATAACATTCAGGTAATTAAGTAAAGCCACTTCTATAGTATTAAATATAAGACATTCTCTCAAAATCAATTAGCAATAAATACTGTAAAATACATGAAGTTACAAGGGGGACTCATTTCTAGTCTCCCATAAACAAAACAAACATTACGTTGCGTTTCTTAAAAGGGACTCTTGAAATATCTTATTGCGTATGTAAGATATTTTCCAGTACTATAGCAAGTGACAAAGTAACTTCTGCAGTATTAAATACAAGACGTTTTCTGAAAACTTAGCTTTGAATACCGTAAGTTACAATGGGAACTCTTTTCTAGTTTCCTCAAGGACAATCAGATTAATAAAAGAAGTACCTTAATTATTTCTAGAACAGCTTTTTCAACTACCATTTATACAATAGAATATGTGTTATTTAATCACATGCACGTAGAGATGTCACCTCTGTATCATGGTTTACCTCTTCTTTTAGGTAGCCTAAATAAGCATTAACCTTATGGAATACTTGAGTGTTGAGCTGTGTAGTTAGTATCTTCTTCAGTAAAAAAAGTAAGGGCATCTTAAGGCAACAAGACTGGGTTCCTCCTGGTACTGGCAGCTTGAAGACCTACAAATATGAGGTGACTAGTGCATCCCATGCTCTCTAACCAATGCTCAATCGTAGATTGAGAGGTTTTACTAAATGCATGGCTCGAAATGTATTCTAAACCCTGATTAATTTGGTTGTAGTTACTGTGAAAGGGGTATTTCAGTGTTTTGTTTCTTAACAGTTGTGCAGATCATTGGTGGCTCGAATTAATAAACGTGTTTGTTTAGAAGTTTTCAACTTGTGTTTAAAACTGTTCAGTTTACTGACATTGTGTTGTTGCTATAGTTACTTTCAAAGGATGTTGATGTAGCCTAGTGTCCCTGGAAGGCATATAGAAATCCAAACTCCCAGTTCAATTAACTTCAATTAACTACTCCATCTATCAAAACATTAAAAGATAAACAAGTCTGGTAACAGTAGCCAGCTAATACAGGTAACACATTATTTTACAATTACTATGGACCCTGATACCATTACAATACAATTAAAAAGTAACAATATTATTGCAAGCAGTGCATACACCAACTTGCTGAGATGGGGAAAAATTGGTTAATTACTTTTTAAACATACATTTTTAAACATACACTATCTATTTGAAAACTAATTAAGCATACAAAGCTTACAGGAAACTACAGTAAGTGTTCAGAGTACATATGGTATTAACACATTAAAATCATGAACTGTACTTCAAAACATATTTCTTTGCTGGTTTTCAATGGCTATGTTTACAACAAAACTAGAGGTAGCAAGCTATGATTGTAGCGCTATTATTCCTGAAAAAAAATCCACTTGACCCACTTTTTTTATATTGATGTGGGTTTACAACAAAACCTCACCAGTGTGTATCATTCTATAGCATTCTAGAAGGGGCTGTGCTCATATTTCAGATGTCATTGCATTAAAAAAGGATATCCAGGTTTAGCAGATGTAAGTGGAGTGTTCTACTTATCATCACTCCTTTATTTTTATCTCCAAGGATGGCTAAATGGAATTATTTGTAAATGTTCCATTAAGGTTTCTTCTTAGCACAAAAGAGATTTGTTAATATGCTGTGTTACAGTTGTGCCAATACATACTATTAATATGTGCTTTGTTTTATGTACTCAGTAATGCGACTGTCAAAATAACTAGTGTATGAACTTCATATCACAAATGTGTCTGGTAAAATATATATACGATTCTTAACTGCAAATCAATATATATATATATAAAAAAAATACTATAATTAACTTTAGGACCGCATGATCAGGCTTTATTGATTGAGCTGACATTTCAGTGGTTTTATCAGCAACAGTCTGTAGGTGTGTATATTGACTTTATACTATATTTGTAATTTATATTTCTAAAAGATGTACAGTAAAAAAACAGATTAGCCTGTTTTGAGATTAATCAGAGAAGTGTGTTGTGAAATTCCTAATAATGTACTTTTGACAGTCATGAGGAGGCACGGATGTGGTTTTGTGCCCTTTCCCTGGTTGGCTTTATTTTTTTTTCATTGACTTTGCATTGTGCAATAAGCATTTCTTAACACAAGACTTACATCTGTCTCAGTAAGATGATGATTCTTCAATGTGTCCCTGGATTGTGATGCATTTTGACAAACGTCATTGGTACCAAACTGGCACTGGTCTACCCCTTAAGGCATTCCATGAAATCTAGAAAAACACAGTATGATGACATCAAAATTCTAGAAAAAGAAAGTTCCATTCTGTGTGCCAAAAGTGATTGTAAACTTAGCCATTATCATTAGAACTGTATTATAACTGCTGAGTTACATTATCTGATGCAACAATAGAGACTGTTGTAAAAACATATAAACATATCCCCCTTCTCCACACCTGGCTGACTTCCTTGGAATGTTAAGTGTAAGTTATATGTCAAGTGTAAAGCTAAAAGTTTATGAAGTTTTAGGCTCCCTCAAGGCATTGCTTCATAGACTAGCCTTCAGTCATACAGTAAAACACCATTCCAGATCAGCAAAGCACAGGGCCTGTGTGTTATATCCTTTTCTTCCCTGCTCTAATGCGGTTTCTACTTCCACAGTGTGAATCAGATTTTGAAGACTCTGTTAAACATTAAAGTATTAGTAACAGTTGTAGTGTAACTACGATTAACCATGTCCAGTTACCTAGAGATAAGAAAAAAGCATTCTACTGATGAAACTATATACTTATGTTTCAAAACAGGACTGCAGGAGCTTTGAAATGAAAGATGAGAGGAATGAAGACAGTGCTCCCTTGCTTAAATAACAAAAACATCACAAAATATTGAAAATAGTGAATTAGTGAAGGGTCCACATACAGCAATAATCAACTTGGCAAGGGAGCATGTAATTGGACTGTTTATTATCATTTAGAAATATATACAGTTTAATTAATATTGCTGTATATAGAACAGGGATAACATGCGACATCTGAATAGATGAGCACATCTTTTTCCTCGCTATGATTTCACTGCAGATCTTGTTTTAATTGATGCATCAGGCATTTTGTCATTTTTGTACGTTTAATTTTCTTACAGTCTTAAAAATAAAGATAATACAAAACACTTAACATATAAGCATATAAACCAAATGATACCAGCTGTCAACATTGAAAGGAGGATATGTAGCTTCTGTTGATGTTATCAGTAGATAATCAATTAAGCTATTTTTTTTAAGTAGAACAATTAAGCCAAGATTTTATCTGGCATTACAGTACACGCAAATGTGCTATTTATCTGTGCACAGCACATTATTAATAGCATAGTTTCTTCAGGTTTTGCAGGCAAGCATTCCAAACACATCAATCATCATTCTGACGTTTGGCTCAGAGCGGCTTTCCAGGTGCCACTGACATTTCTTATAAAAATGTACTGTAATGCACACACATTACGGTTCTCCACACATCTCCATTGTATCTGTCTTTGCCTGTTATAAAACCATTCAATACAATTTCTAGTTAAATGATTGCAGAACATTGTTATTTTAGAAATACACATTTTTTTAAAGCAAATAAATAAAGCTAAACAGAAATGTTTGCAATGTCTGGAACCCAGAATGGATTGTTCTTTTCGAGAATTTTGATGTCATCATACCGTCAAATAACTTTTCTAGATTTTGGAAATGCCTGTTCCAAGTGTGGAATGCATGCAGGGGGTCATATTTAGGGGCTTACTTAGGGGTCCCACCAGAATATGCCGCAGCTTGCTTTTATTAGAGAATTTTCTAACACTGGGCAATCATCCTGGATTTCATCAACTATCTATTTGTAGTTATTCTGTGATTACCCCCAAAAGGCACCCAGCATTTTGCTAAATAGAAAACCACAGCCTTCTTCACTCTACCTTTTCATACCCTACACCCAGTAAGAAAATATTAACCTGTCCAATTTACAATGTACTTGTAAAAGTGATAAACACAAAATCAACCACATACGTGTTTTAAGCTACCAAATAAAAATGTCTAATTATTTGAAAAAAAAAAAGTTTTAAATGAGAATGTTTCTATTAACTAAAGCAATTTGACTGATTTTATGATTTACCTTGATTTCTCCTGAAGTTAGCTATTAACCTGAATTACAGTATTGATATATTGGAAACGTTTTAAAATCAATGAGTCTGTTTTAGGATAGTGAAATAGTGAGTTTATCAATTACTTTTCTTCTTCTAGTATTTTTAGTGGAGTATCCTGTTGGTTCCTGATTCTCCTTGGATATAGAGCTGTTTGCTTCTTTAAAAACGGTTTAAAACATGTTCATGAATATCATACTTTATTCATAAAAGCAGACATTGAAACAGCATTCTTTAAACATGTGATAAAGAATCCCACTGATGATTCTGTGTTTTCCAGGTGGTTAGAACAGCTGCGTGGCTTCTGTCAAACCCTCCAGTTCCACCACATACCTGAACCAGCTGTGACCTTGCCCAGAAGACCATTTGTAACCAAGACAAGCCTTGTGTGTCAGGTGTTTAGGTGTGTCATGGTTTAATCGGCAAATAATTTGAAAACCAGTTTGAATATCTGTTGTGCATTTGTAAAATTAAATCAGATTTGTTTTAAAATTATTATTATTATCTTTTCTGTGAAAGTGAAAACAGAAAAAAAGTTTATTGACTGGTAAGAGATGCATGTTGTTGAATTTGCCTGATAGTCATTCTGTCATATTAAACCAGCTATTTAATATCTTAACGTGACTGTATACTTGGCATCAACATTTAAATAATTTACTGAAACTGCTGTGGGAAGGAAACATGTGGAACAAACATGTATTTGTACTGAGCTAGCAATAATAATAAATAACAATTCATATAATGTGATATGCAGAAGAAGTTTTTTCAATGGTCAGTCAAGAATGACCAGTTAGCGTTGACAATGAAGTGTCCGCTTCTGAGTTGCCAACATCAGTCGAGGTAATGTATTAAAATGAGAAGCCTCTAGATCCTAATAAAACCTGAGCGTTCGGTACCCATCTCATTCCAATAATCTGTATCCCTTTAACTTTAAGAGTTTTTGAGCAGCTTTGACCCACTGACAAGTCTGTTGAGATATTGCCTCATATAAACTTTCAAAGCCATTTCAGGTTACGGTGTCACGCATGATGCATTGCATAAAAAAAAAAAAAAAAACATCTTTGCCCTTTACAGTGTAAATACCATTTCATGATGAAAGGTCGGTATCTCCATCAATGGACTTCATACTGTGTTAGACTGGATATTCAGAACTGTTAAAGGAAATAATGAAACACATACTAAGGTCCAAAGGGAAAATAAGTCAGAAGTGGCATATGAGGAAAGACACTGATGTGCAGACCTTTGAGATAAGGGTCAAAGAAGGGTCCATGTAATAATAACTATAAGTCATTCCACAGTTCAATATATATATATATATTCTATTCTTTGATATGGTGCAGGTTGATGGTACATGCATTCTCCTTACTTACTGTACTGCTAAAAGAAAACACTACATGCTGCTCTAAAGCAAAATCATTGGAATATTTGTTTATAGATTATAGAAATGTAAACAGTTAACTAATAACAACATGTACAAAATGTTTAGTACAATAGAGCATTTCTTAAAGGGTAACTGTAATTTACAGCAACACTTAAATGTAGCCACCCACCCTAGTGCACCAAACAGTGAAACTGAATTAGTTTCACATAAGTATACAAGCTTGTAGCATGTTACAACAACGACTGAAACTAACAGCATGACAAATCATTTGAGCAGGTCTTGACAGCTTCAGCAGGTTTTAAAAAAGAAGTGTAAGGAGTTAATGCAAACAAACCATCTTGGCTTACAATATGGTGTACTCTTGCTTATTTGGAAGTGGGACTTCAACATCTTTCACCAACCATAAAAAGAATGTCTAAAATGACTGCCTAATAACAGACAAATCCTCTGTTATGTTTTATATTTGTTCTTAGTCGGACATTTTACTAGGCACCAGATGGTACATAGAAGCAGTAAGCCTTGTGTTTGTCCAGATACACTGAGGGAAATGCTGTAAAATATCCAATTGGATCATTTGAAACTATTTGCCATTTGGTTTAGATAGAAATGGTGTATATAGCGATGTATATAACTAATGTATGTACTGTACATTCATTGTTAATACTAAATCAGTAATGTATCTTATTAAATATATAAAATCTTGTTTTACTGTAATAGTTATAGAACAGTTCTAACTCCTTATTTATATTAAAAAAAAAACATGTAGTGTTAAGATATCCATCCGACACAATTGATTTTGGGACTCCATTTGACCTTTGATAATACTCTAGGGACCCTGAACTACTCAAGGCATTGTCTGGCTGTTACATGATGCATTACCACTGCAGGTCAAAGAAGGCACAAACCTTCCAGCTTTTGATAATATTTAAACACAACTTAAAAATAAGCTTGTATGAGGACACAAAGGAACAGGCAATTAAACATAACATTAAAAGAGCGGACTGGGGTAATTCCCCAAAAAGACTACTGTGCAGTAAGGTTTTGTGTGACTCCGACAGTCTATGTGTGTGTTAGAAGATTCAAGGCTGAGAAGTTCATTTCACAAGTGTGTAAATTGAAAGCCTGTGGAAAAGATCAATCCTGCTGCTTGTCTCCCCAGGATACAAACTGCATTCATTCTGCAAACCTGCAAATGTGGCTTTCATTAATGTGAAAACAGGTGTTTTGTATTATTATTATATAAAGACCAAAATACAACCACTTAGTATCATGTGGTGTTACATTCAGACGTTAAATATATAATGCATTTACACAATGCACCAGACATTCTGATGTTTAAATTCTGTATATTGTATGTTTTTATTCCACAGAAATAAACAGCAGTGTAATCTAATTGCTTACCAGACGCAGCATTTGTTTATAACAGTTTTTGATCCTGGAACATTACACACATTATGTTATGGGGCAGCAGTGTGGAGTAGTGGTTAGGACTTTGGACTCTTGACCGGAGGGTCGTGGGTTCAATCCCCCGGTGGGGGACACTGCTGCTGTACCCTTGAGCAAGGTACTTTACCTAGATTGCTTCAGTAAAAACCCAACTGTATAAATGGGTAATTGTATGTAAAAATAATGTGTTATCTTGTAACAATTGTAAGTCGCCCTGGATAAGGGCGTCTGCTAAAAAATAAATAATAATAATAATAATTATGTACACAATAAAATACGGACTGGGTACATAAGATCTCTCTGCACACTATGACTGATGGTGAATGATAAAAATAATCCATTAAAGCTTTGTGTAAATGTGAAGTCTGAACAGACACCCCAGAATGGCCAATGGGAATCCAAACAGCATCAAAGCAGAAACAAAGCAACGTTTCTGTTCTTTCAACTTTTTCAAAATCCATATTTGGGACAGAAGACTCTATGTCACTGTTGACTAAACAACTATATTTGTGCTATGTTGTTCATGCTTTTGTGGTCTGTACACTGCAATGTTTGTATTTATTAAATATGTCAAGCTGTTGTTGCCTTGTAAATGTGGTCTCAGTGAATACTCTTGGTATAAAGAAATAGAGAACTAAATCAATTTGGTCTTTCTGCTGGGCAAAATATGTAACAGGTACAGTTATGACTGGATTCCTTTTCATTAAGCCTCTTAAAACACTGCACACCCCCTACATTCATAAAGAAATATATATTACATGTATTTGGAACTACATACACTGTGCCCTATAAACCTATAGTAAGATCTGAGTGAACTTTTAATTCCAATTTTTCAAGAGTAATATTCCATACTCTTGAAGAATTGGAATTAATCCCATCATGACTATTTTTCTTCTTGTCTATATTCTAATGACTATTTTTCTTCTTCTGAATACTCTAATGACTATTTTTCTCAAAGCATGGATGTGCTTAACTGACACAGAGTCAAATCGGTTTTGGATGCACAGACCTGGGAAATGCCTTTTTTTATTGTTTGGAAAAAATTTCACACGTGGCACAAAATACATTCACTAGAGAGCTCTTGTAAACTTAGAGAAGGTGAACTTCTTCACATTTCTGATTTTGTGAACATGAGTGAAAATAAGTGACAGTAAATGTCGAAAAAAGATGCCTTTGTTTTAAGAATTTAATTTGAGATGTACACTCTCATTGGACACATTTAACTTCACCACCATAGAGAATCATATTTAAAAATATGATGCAATATTTGAAATTGGCACATACTTTTTCATATTTTATAATATTTTTTATCTTCCATTATTATTATTATTATTTATTTCTTAGCAGACGCCCTTATCCAGGGCGACTTACAATTGTTACAACATATCACATTATACATTATTTCACATTATACAGATATCACATTATTTTTACATATATCATTTCCCATGCAGCATTGTGGTTTATTAATGAGACCCTTTTGTAAACCCATTTGCCATCTCATTCCAAGAAAATAAATACATTGACCATTATTCATATATATAAAGAAAATGTTGGCTCTTAAAGGTTTGCTGTTTTCACAATTGTGTTTGCTTTGGAAGCAAATACACATTCCATCTTACAAGTATAGATACATCACTGGCTAATTCAGCCTGCAGATAAATAGAAAAAAAGAACCTGAGGAGGGAGACAGCTTGAGCCCCTCCTTCTAAACTTTTGGAAGCTTATATACTTTCACTCTAACTCAATACAACGGTCTTCTTTCTGCCCCCCCCCCCCACCTCCCTCCCTCTCTCTCTCTCTCTCTCTCTCTCTCTCTCTCTCTCTCTGCAGCCAGCAAACTCTTTCACTGGATCCAGACCTACTTGTTCCAAACACAGAAGGACACTACAGATAACAAGGTGATTTACTTCATAAACATACTACAGGAATACCTTTACAGCGATTTCCCTCATCACTCTCCTGACTATTTAAAGGACTATCTAGAACCACAGGAGAATGTCTGCTGTAGTTGAGAGGTAAGTCTCAGTGATACTTTATATTTGCAGGTTACACATGAACACCTTTTATTTTTATTTAAAAGTTTGTGCAGAAACTGTTTCAGAACTTTTTAGTCCTGAAAAGTATTTTTTTTTTGTTTGTAATGGCATACATTTATAACTTAAGTACTGCATTACATCATAATCGCTCCCTGTAACCACTTCTTTAATGTAAGAGATGAACGCAGACAATGAGATTTACACGTTTTGTATTCTTTAAGGTCTATGCCAAAAGTAAAAAAAAACAAACCTTTAAGTTTGTTTCATGTTTGAGATTGACATGCAGACTACTGGTTAAGCATACAGACAGCTGGGGAGGATCCAATTTCACTCGGAACATAAGAGCATAAGATGGGTAATCTTAACAGGGGAACCCAAAGGTTTCATTCATTTCAAATAGCTACTGTACCATTCACTGACTGAGCGGGAAACATCTTAAAGTCAGGTGGCACTTATAGCTGACTTTGACTTCAGGCTACATCTTCTAATTAAGCAGTGGTTCTTACTGAGTAAACTTAAAGCAAACTTATGGACACCATGGGGGGGGGGGGGGGGGGGGCTCATAGCCACTTCCTATCTGCGGCACTGGGATGCATGTAATTGTTCCAGCCGGCCTCGCGCACCTGTCGAGCACCCACGGACGAGGCATCCAGCCACATTTATCATTCACTCGGGCCCTGAGCGCCCATAACAGTTCATTAAATCATCTGCAATTGCAATCAGTAAATCATTCATTCATTGAGGATTCTCCGTGCTGATGTCAGACTAACGGAACTAAAGCAATATGTTGTGATCATTTCCGGTTCGGGTTGCAGCATGTAGGATCTGCAGAAAGATAAACACCGCTTCATATGATACAATCAGTGATGGTATGGTGACAACTAAACTACTTGTCTGATATATGAGCTTTATTCGGAGAAAAAAAAAATTAAATACAAAATGCTGATTTATTTGTAGTTTATGCTAACATTTAAAAAGATATTCAAATAGAATTTACAGTTGCAGCAGTATGTAAGTTTACAGAATTCAAACAATGTGTATTTATGCAATTCAGCATATTCACTGAGGGTTCCAGCTGCAACATTAAGCAATGAATTATGGGCTTTATTGGTAACATATACATCAACTTCACCTGCTGGACGTTTAAAAATTACAACTCTCTTTGTACACAAGAATCTCAAAGAAAATACATTATTTTTCTGCTGTGCTCATGTAAGTTTTAAGGATGCATTTTTAAATAAAAAAGTATGATCATATTTTTAAAATTAAGTGTTATATTCCTTCACTGAGAAGAAGTTTGTGAACCCCAATGATAATTATGGAAATTCCATAGTTTTACCATGATAGCCTTCTTGAATCAAAACTTTTCTTAAATATCCAATAGGGTTTATATTAACCAATTCCATGTCTTTTGAAACAAAACGATGTATGAATTAGACAAACAATGAGTAATTAAGATTCAGGGTATGTGAAAAAGTAAGTGAACCCCTGGTTTTATCAGCTCAGGTAAGGGGATAATTAGAATCATGTGTTTAAATGATTAGGTGAATTTTCAGGGGTGAGTTTGGGAGGCCCCACCCTATATAAAGATCAGAAACTTTGTGAGTTTGGTCTTCATCATACAGGTGTGTGGAAACACGTCATGCCACGATCAAAAGAAATCTCTGAGGACCTCAGAAAAAAAATAATTATTGATGCTCATCAGTCTAGAAAGGGTTACAAAACCAATTCTAAGGATTTGGGGCTCCACCAATCCACTGTCAGACAGATACTCTACAAATGGAGAAAATTCAAGACCACAGTCACTCTACCCAGGAGCGGTCGTCCTACCAAAATCTCTCCAAGAACAAACCGGAAAATCATCAAGGAAGTCACAAAGAACCCCAGAGTAACATCCAAGAATCTGCAGGCCACTCTCGCCTTGGCTAATGTGAGTGTTCATGACTCAACTATCAGAAAAAGACTGAACAAGAATGGTGTTCATGGAAGGATAACCAGGAGGAAACCACTGCTCTCTAAAAAGAACATTGCTGCCCGTCTGAAGTTTGCCAAAGAGCACATAGATGATCCACAAGACTTCTGGAACAATGTTCTCTGGGTAGACGAGTCAAAGGTAGAACTTTTTGGCCTCAATGAGAAACGTTATGTTTGGCGAAAACCAAACACTGCATTTGAACACAAGATCCTCATCCCAACCGTCAAGCATGGTGGTGGGAGTGTGATGGTTTGGGGCTGGTTTGCTGCCTCAGGACCTGGATGGCTTGCCATCATTGACACAACCATGAATTCTGCATTGTATCAGAAGATTCTAGAGGAGAATGTCAGGCCATCCGTTCATGAGCTGAAGCTGAACCGAAAGTGGGTCGTGCAGCAAGACAATGATCCTAAACATACAAGCAGATCTACGAAAGAATGGCTGCAGAACAAGAAATTCCGTGTTTTAGAATGTCCTAGTCAAAGTCTGGACCTAAACCCCATTGAGATGTTGTGGCAGGACCTGAAGCGAGCTGTCCATGCAAGGATGCCCTCAAATGTCACCGAGTTTAAGCAGTTCTGTAAGGAGTAATGGGCCCAAATTCCTCAAAACCGAGGAAACGCTTAGTTGAAGTCATTTCTGCTCAAGGGGGTGCCACCAGTTACTGAATCTAAAGGTTCACATACTTTTTCACACATATATATTGAATGTTGAATCATTTGTGGATAAATCTAAGTCCTATTATTAGGACTTAAATTAAGATCTAATAACATTTTAGGTTTGAAATATGTGAAATATGTGAAAATCCTAAGGGGTTCACAACCTTTTTTTTTGGCACTGTATATATATATATATATATATATATATATATATATATATATATATATATATATATATATATCTATATATCTATCTATATATATATATATATATATATATATATATATATATATATATATATATATATATAGTTTTTGTTAATATATACCATAAAATTGCTACTGTGCTGCATTGAAAAAAAAAATATTAATAAGAA
Source organism: Acipenser ruthenus (assembly GCF_902713425.1). Lineage (NCBI taxonomy): Eukaryota > Metazoa > Chordata > Actinopteri > Acipenseriformes > Acipenseridae > Acipenser > Acipenser ruthenus. The sequence goes on along the minus strand of NC_081202.1, from coordinate 15,283,069 downwards.
ACATCTGCTACAAATCAAGGATTACTGTATATCCCAGTAACTCTTCCATTCTGAAGAAAAGCAATTCGCCATATTTTAGGCCTGCTTTTCAGTCACAAACCGCTAATGTGAACAGGGTTGCAGACCTAAATATGCGGCAGCCCTGAGGCGGCCCCTGAGACAGCCAGCCCAGTAGTGTGAACGGGGTCAATGTCTCTGGGTCATTTCAAAGGGTTAAGGCTGACTTGATGAAGAGGCTTAACGATTATAACAGTATCCCACTTAACCAGGAGGAGCTGCAAAGTATTAAAAGGGAGTTTTACGACATTACTGGATTCCCCACAGTAATGGGAGCCATCGATTGCACACATGTTGCACTCAAATCCCTGCAGCACCATGCATATACATATGTGAACAGGAAGGGGTTCCATTCACTAAACGTGCAGGTGATTTGTGATGCATCCTATAACATCTGGAACGTATGTGCAAATTTCCCTGGCTCCTGTCATGACTCTTACATTTTGACACAATCCGCTGTGTTTAGTCATTTCAGAGACCCAATACACCAGATGCCATATTAGTAGATAAGTATTATAATAATTCAATATTTGTAGTTATGAAAATATTTTTGTCTTTCTTATACTTGTGGTTATGAATGTAATTTATTCACTTGTTTTAACCATTTGTGACCTTACAGAATGTTGGTTGTATTGCTAAAGTGATATACTGTTATTTGCACCTAGTGTAATGTTACTACCAAGAAATTATCAATGCAACTGTAGCCTAGATGAACTCTGGATACATACATGATGTGACAGCTGACCGGTACTGTAGATTTTATTTGAATTATACGAATAAAAACCTAAGAGTAAATAATGAAATCTTGGTATAAAAAACGGCATACTATTGCAATAAAGTTTCCTTACAGGTGATTGCGGATTTGTAATGTGTCCTTGTTAGGGAGTTCTATTGTAATTTTAAAAGCTTAATAAATAAATAATGACGTGTTACCTACATGGTATACATGTATAATAACTAACAACTACAAACACAAATGGAACTTCAGACATATTTTTTTATAGCCTACAATTGTGCATACTAAAATACATACAAAGTAAATTCCCAAGCCTACATAGCCTACACTTCATGAGCTGACAAGTCTACCGCACCCACCGCCCCATCCAAAACAAAAAGGAAATCAAGCACAAAATATATGATTAATTATGGTCCTATACATGTTTGCAGGAACATAAAATCTGTAATAATGATGAGCTAACACCTTGATCATGATGTGTTTATTTATTTCTGTCTCGTTAACATGCATTTTGATTAACGAGTTCCCCTTATCTAGTTGATGAGACAGGAAGTGATGTACGTGACCTGCGACAATGGCTCTTTTTAACGGGAAATGCGTTCCTTAATGACCTCATCGACTCAATTTCAAATCTTTAACAGATTAAGTTTATGAACAAATTTCATTTGAAAATCACTTGCTACTAAAGCTGTCGTTACTATACCGCGAGTTCGATACAATAACACTGTTTTTTGAAAATCCTGCCCATGATATCTTAATACTGTACAAATTACAGGGCTACTTCTTATTGTTTTAAGAATTCCTTCTTTTAACATTTTTGTACAAGACCCACGCCCTACAGAGATATTTAATTTAACCTCTGTCTGTTTACATTCAAATCCTGTCAAACTCAAAGCCGAGCACTGTTGGCTCTCAATCCGACAGGAGATTGTTTTGTGTGTGTTGTTAATTGATCTTCCAATAAGTTTCACATTCCTTATCATTTGTATATGTGCGGTCACGATAGTATCAAGACCCCTATTTGAAACAGTGTATTGTGTTTTTAATTTTAAAAGTGACAAATGTAACCCATACAAAAGAACCATTATAAATATATGGCCCATATATATATATATATATATATATATATATATATATATATATATATATATATATATATATATATATATATATATATTTGTAAGCTATTTCTGTCTGTATTTTAAATATATGGTAAAATATATAAATATATTTTAAATACAACAACATTGACTGCTGTTTGATATATGAAACATATTTGTAAAACATATGGCCATACAAAATATATTTTAAATACTGCAAAGTTGGATGTTTTTTTGCTATTTGAAGCATGTATTTAAAATATATGTACATATAAAAAAATACAAAGAAAATTATATTTAATTTTTTATTATATTTGTGCTCACACTAGAAGGCATTAATCCTGTTTTAAATACCTGCAGTACTTTTTAGTAAAGATTGCTTACAACAAGAAACCACTCATGACAACCATAAGTCAGGCTCATTGGAGACATGCACCTATTGGTTAAACTCGATAAAATGCATTTCTGTCCATATATTTTGTATTAAATATTACATATATGTTTTAACTAGTGTTCCGCATTTTTGCTTTTTGTATATTTCGAAACATTAGTTTTCTTTTGAATATTCGTAAACTGATTTATGTTTTCTCCGCATTCCTCATCCACTAAATATTTTCCTGTAAATATTTCAAATTTAGTTTTTGATCAAGCTAGTAGTTACTAAGACCAGCAATTGCCACAATAATCAGACTTTGATTGGCCAGCATAATCAGGTGATAATGTATTTGTGAAGTGACAGAGAATCACGTTTGAATGTTATTTGATCCTCTGACGTCTAAACGTCTGCTGTATCCTAGAAATCAGTGTAGGGCTGCTTATTACAATGTTAGAATCAAAATAACCTGGAAAAATATTGAATAATAGACAAAAATCGGGTATAAATCAGTAAAAACCGACGTCCAGTTAAAAAATAAATCCTGTAATTTTTCGGTAAAATTCTGAATAAACTGGATACGCGGAACACTAGTTTTAACGTATATGGTACTTTTATGTAAAAAGTATATGGACATAAATAATATATGACAATTATATGAACTGCTACTTCAATATATATATTTCCATATACTTCAAATATATGGCTATTCCATATGGGAAACAGCTTGAATGAGTAGCTTTGGGAGAGATCTTTATTTTACAGAAGCCAGCTAGCATACTGTGCCAAAGGAACAATGGAACAGTTTAAATCAAGAGTCACAAGTAACATGTTTGCCAGAACTCGTTGACCAATTCAATTAAACAATGGAGTTGAACTCTGTCCTTTTTCTCTTCTCTCTTCGGGTGGTTTAATCTAAATCTATTTAAAAAAGCTTGAATCACTCTGCCTCAAAATGTAAAAACACAGTACAAAAGTGTTAACACAATATTCTTCTTTGGTGGCTAAGGCTTTAAATATACATATTCGTTGACAGGTGTAAATAAAACCAGTAAAGATATTACTTTAACATTACTGCTTGCAGCCGGCAGCATTCCAAAGTAACTGAAAAGGATACCATTGTGTTGATGGTGTTAAGGCTTGCAGTGAATGCCAGAATTTGTCAAAGTAAAGATGAATTGTCTTGCCTTTCTTAAAGGGCCTTGTCTGATTAGGTTTTCAGGTGGCTTGACTCCTTGAATATAAACAGGGGATATTAGGTTTAATTTGTTTTTAAATTGAAATTTTAAGAGAATGCTAAAATGGCTGTAAATGGACATATCAGTAATACATAGTGAAGGTAACATTTAAGATCAGGTTACTTTATGCTGTAATTACACTGTAATTAAATGTGTTGTTACATAGTTGTTCATAGTAAAATAACAACCACATGTGTAAATACAGTGTATTATAAACCTAGTCTCAGCTAATCCAGTTCTAAGTTGAGCAGTCATTATCACCTGTTAGAGGAGCGCAAAACACTAGAATTTTGGAAATGTCCTTTTACATTTAAAAAAACATCCACTCCATACTGTATTCACCAGCATCGCTACATTATGAAAACACTGATTAAAAATGTAAATGTTGATTTAACCATTATCAGGAAGATGAACCTTTAGTAATGCTGGCTTGCTGAAAAGACAAAAGCCAGAGCATTACTAGTTAATCTTTTTTTCATAAATTCATTATTACTATACTTTCATTGCAAACTGTTCTTATCATTGAAGTTGTATGCATTCATACAACAAGACTAAAAATCTGAAGAAGCTGGGCTGGTAGACCACCTGCTGGCTGCACAGTGATCTGATTTAGAGTAGAGATAAGGTCAGAACTGACAACAAACTGTGTCTAATTCACACATGTAAAAAAAAAACATCAAGGGGTTGAATCTTAGCCCCTGTGGGGCCTAGAGTGAGGTGATAATATTGAAGAATGATACAATTAGCTTCCTTAAAGGCCACTGCACACTAGACCGACCCAATAAGACACCGACGCGATTTTGTCGTGTCGGCGCTCGTCAGTGGCTTTTCAAACATGTTTGAAAACCCGCCAATGAGCAAAATCCATCGGTATCGTGTTGCGTCTGTGTCAGTTTCAGCCGAACACAAAACCGACGTGACACCGACGAGTCTTATCGGGTCGGTCTATTGTGCGGTGGCCTTAAGAGACCTAAAGCTAACTGTAGTATGAATAAGTTGCTGGTCTAGAGAAGTTAAAGATACAACTTTAGAAAGTTACTAAAATAACAATTGAAAAATCTCCTGATGTAGCACTGTGAATGACTCTACTGATTTTAATATTTCATAGGAAAGAAGTTTCCATTAAACAGCTTGGAACTTAGTGTATGCGGTTGTCTTTATCTTCCCTTAGGTGCTTTGTTAAGTAGACAGACCAGGACATGTTGCTCCCTTGTTCAACACTCAAAAAGCTATTTCAATAATTTTTTTTTTGACTTCTCCAACAAGCTGCTCTCATGTCTCTATATAACATACACCTTGTTACCAAAGCTGTAGTAACACAAGATTAAGCAGACGGAACTCATTTTTGTTGTAGTAAAATGTGCCATATAGAGAGATGCATAGTTCTGCACACAAACCAACAATGGTGAATGGTTTATCGCCTTAAGCATTGTGACTTCATTGTGCAATTTATCATGTCCTGATACGCTACTTTTTGACATGTATGTCAGACCAAACAAGAAATGACCTGGGGGCAATCTTCCTTAGAGACATGTTGGTGTTTCATATTTATAAGGTATGTTTAGAACCTGGTATTAAAAAAGGTACCACCATAAAACTGTAAAGAGAAGCAATGTTATTAATTATATATATATATATATATATATATATATATATATATATATATATATATATATATATATATAATTACTTGTGAATTACAAAGGCTGGTTAGAAAATAAATGTGTAACATTTCTATCATTAACATTCGTTTTGATAGCATGATCCCTATGAAGATGATAATATACACAACCTACTGGAGAAATGAATCCTCATGAATATTGTAGTAAACATTGAAAACAAAAACAAACAGTACATGCAAGAATACAATTTTTCCCCCCCAAGCCTTAAAGATGAACACAGACTGGCAAACTCTTTCAACACTGCAGACCTGCTATTGTAGTATAGCAATGACAACTGCACATATGTAAGACCTTTTTATTTTATTTCTGTAAAGCCAAATCATACCTTACCATTCAGCCTCTAACATTCAACCGCCAATTGTATAATTATTCAAACAAGAACCAGCTGGAGTGTCTGAGCTAAACCTTTTTTCATCTCTTTAAAACATTCCTTAAAAATTATTATTATTTATTTCTTAGCAGACTCCTTTATCCATGGCAACTTACAAGTGTTACAAGATATCACGTTATACATTATTTCACATACAAATACCCATTTATACAGTTGGGTTTTTACTGGAGCAATCTAGGTAAAGTACCCTGCTCAAGGGTCCAGCAGCAGTGTCCCCCACCTGGGATTGAGCCCACGACCCTCTGGTCAAGAGTCCAGAGCCCTAACCACTAATCCACACTGCATGCCCGTGCTAAACAATGTATAATGATTGATAATGTCCCCTTTAACCAGCAATTAAATTAAAGTACACCTCAGCAAATGTTTGTGTGTTTGAATGCCACTACAAGTAATTCAAACATCTGCCTTGAGCGAAAAGCTTCCAAAGTCATTCTGTTGGTTGAGCCAATTACTCCAAACATTACGCTGAAGAGTAATATCTTCTTTGGAAGACAACGTGCTCCTGTACACACGCTTGTTATTAACCTTTATAAAGGTTTCCCAGAGCAACTTTGCACAGTAATTTGGCAGCTTGCTGTGCTTTACCATGATTGATAATCATGCTTTACCATTTTGTTCTGTGTTTTACCATTGTTGCCAATGTTTCACTGTGTTTTTCTCCACTGTGCTTGATGCTTTTACCCTGGTATAGTAAAGCTTTTTTTTCAGGGTATTGAGATCAAAGATCTTTCTTTTTTCAAAATAAAATCTTATGTTGTTTTTATTTTTCAGATCATTGAAATAAAGGAATACCACAAATCAATAAGGGCTTTTTCCAGTTAAAGAAAACAAGACAACATGGAGTTTTTACAAGTATGGATTTTTATGGTGACATTGTCATTTACAAAGAGAGAAGTCCTAGCCCAGGTTGAAGGTATGTTTCCAATTTTGAAATGCATTTGGCAAAACTGAAAAGAGGCTTTCTATGCAAAGTGCAAAGCCCCCACAGGGTGTGTGTGTGTGTGTGTGTGTGTGTGTGTGTGTGTGTGTGTGTGTGTGTGTGTGTGTGTGTGTGTGTGTGTGTGTGTGTGTTATAATGCAGGTACTGTAACAGAATGTTAGTATTATGGAACAGGTCTAAAATATTTAAAGTAGACTCCATAAAATGACTCAGCAATACAGATTACTTGTATATCCTTTTGATGATACTTTGTTAAGAACTTAATATCTGGTTTAAGATCATCTGATTCCTAGTAGCTGATTGATCTCAGAACTTTGTCATTGCGGATCTTAAAGGACCAAGTTATTCTGGCTGAACAACATGACTAGGTAGCCCATTCCATACCCTCTCTGTGCGAAGAAGTGTTCCATCCCTCTGTCCTAAGTCTTTCTCCACTACAATTCTAACTATGTCCTCTGGTCCTGGATTCTGTCCTGTGTTTAAAGTATTGGTTTGGGTTAACAATGTCAATTCCATTTAAGACCATGCCCCCCCCCCCCCCATTCTTTTTTCTTCCAGGCTCAATAGTCAGTTCTTTCAGCCTGTCTTCACAGCTTAGTCCTTTAAGTCCTGGGATTAGTCTGGTTGCTCTTCTTCGGATTCTCTCCAGGAACACAATGTCCCTTTAGTGCTGTGGTACCAAAAATGGACATGGTACTCCAAGTGAGAACACACCAGTGCATTACACAACCTTATTATAAACTCCTTGGATTTGTACTCTACACTTTTTGGCTATATGTTTGCCGTTTTGATAGCTTCCCTGTATGGTCTATTACAACATCAAGGTCTTTCTCTTGGTGTGCCTGTTCTAGTTCTGTTCCCCCATTTGGTAATTGCAGCTTACATTTTTGTAACACTTGACGTTTGTTGGCATTTAATTTAATTTGCCATGTTTCTGCCCAGTTCTGTATGTTGTACACATTTTTTGGATTTCCTCGGTGGCTGCAGGTGTGTTGGCCACTCCACAAGCTTTGTGTTGTCTGCAAATTTGGCAAGTTTGCTAATTATCCCCTGATCTTGGTTGTTGATGTAGAAAAGAAACATCAGTGGTCCAGGGTCTGAGACCTGCAACACCCCACTGAGTACACTGTCCCAGTTACAGAGTTCCCCTCTTAGAAGTTCTCTGGGCTTCCTGTGTTTTAACCACTTTTGTATCGACTGCCATGTAGTACCTTGTATTCCCACGGATTGCAGCTGGAGGATAAGCCTTTCGTGTGGCACCTTGCCAAAGGCTTCTTGGAAGTGCAAGTATATCATGTCATAGGCTATTTTTGAGTGCATTGCTGCAGTGACTGGTGTACTGTGGCTCGGCCCCCTTTCTAGATGGCCGACTTCCACCTTTCCCTGGAATGAATTGCCAAACCATCCAGTCCTGGGCACACTGTTCCCTTTACACAGCACCCTCACAGGTCGGGAGGGAGAGTCATTCTTTCTCTGTCACAGCCAGTCAGCTGAGACATCCCCTGTCGTGATTGATTTGTGAAAAGTCTTTTGCCAGTGACTTGGCGATGGCCTTTCTTGTTTCTTTAAGCACTCTTAAGCCATTCAGACCAGGGAATTTGTTACTTTTAATAGTTGTTTATAATTTTAATTAAATGTACCAATAGAATTTCTGTTAGGTGAATGTTTTTAACATTGAATTACCCTTAATTGAAAATACCCATATCTAAACACGAAAACTACTCATATCTAAACACTGAAACTACCCATATCTAAACACTGAAACTACTCATATCTGAACACTGAAACTACCCATATCTGAACACTGAAACTACTCATATCTGAACACTGAAACTACCCATATCTGAACACTGAAACTACCCATATCTGAACACTGAAACTACCCATATCTGAACACTGAAACTACTCATATCTGAACACTGAAACTACGCATATCTAAACACTGAAACTACCCATATCTGAACACTGAAACTACCCATATCTGAACACTGAAACTACCCATATCTGAACACTGAAACTACCCATATCTAAACACTGAAACTACTCATATCTGAACACTGAAACTACCCATATCTAAACACTGAAACTACTCATATCTGAACACTGAAACTACCCATATCTGAACACTGAAACTACCCATATCTGAACACTGAAACTACCCATATCTGAACACTGAAACTACCCATATCTGAACACTGAAACTACTCATATCTGAACACTGAAACTACCCATATCTGAACACTGAAACTACCCATATCTGAACACTGAAACTACCCATATCTGAACACTGAAACTACCCATATCTGAACACTGAAACTACCCATATCTGAACACTGAAACTACCCATATCTGAACACTGAAACTACCCATATCTAAACACTGAAACTACTCATATCTGAACACTGAAACTACCCATATCTGAACACTGAAACTACCCATATCTGAACACTGAAACTACCCATATCTGAACACTGAAACTACCCATATCTGAACACTGAAACTACCCATATCTAAACACTGAAACTACTCATATCTGAACACTGAAACTACCCATATCTGAACACTGAAACTACCCATATCTGAACACTGAAACTACCCATATCTGAACACTGAAACTACTCATATCTGAACACTGAAACTACCCATATCTGAACACTGAAACTACTCATATCTGAACACTGAAACTACCCATATCTGAACACTGAAACTACCCATATCTAAACACGAAAACTACTCATATCTGAACACTGAAACTACTCATATCTGAACACTGAAACTACTCATATCTGAACACTGAAACTACCCATATCTGAACACTGAAACTACTCATATCTGAACACTGAAACTACCCATATCTGAACACTGAAACTACCCATATCTGAACACTGAAACTACCCATATCTAAACACGAAAACTACTCATATCTGAACACTGAAACTACTCATATCTGAACACTGAAACTACCCATATCTGAACACTGAAACTACCCATATCTGAACACTGAAACTACCCATATCTGAACACTGAAACTACCCATATCTGAAGACTGAAACTACCCATATCTGAACACTGAAACTACCCATATCTGAACACTGAAACTACCCATATCTGAACACTGAAACTACCCATATCTGAACACTGAAACTACCCATATCTGAACACTGAAACTACTCATATCTGAACACTGAAACTACCCATATCTGAACACTGAAACTACTCATATCTGAACACTGAAACTACCCATATCTGAACACTGAAACTACCCATATCTAAACACGAAAACTACTCATATCTGAACACTGAAACTACCCATATCTGAACACTGAAACTACCCATATCTGAACACTGAAACTACCCATATCTGAACACTGAAACTACCCATATCTGAACACTGAAACTACTCATATCTGAACACTGAAACTACCCATATCTGAACACTGAAACTACCCATATCTGAACACTGAAACTACTCATATCTGAACACTGAAACTACCCATATCTGAACACTGAAACTACCCATATCTGAACACTGAAACTACCCATATCTAAACACGAAAACTACTCATATCTGAACACTGAAACTACCCATATCTGAACACTGAAACTACCCATATCTGAACACTAAAACTACTCATATCTGAACACTGAAACTACCCATATCTGAACACTGAAACTACCCATATCTGAACACTGAAACTACCCATATCTGAACACTGAAACTACTCATATCTGAACACTGAAACTACTCATATCTGAACACTGAAACTACTCATATCTAAACACGAAAACTACTCATATCTGAACACTGAAACTACTCATATCTGAACACTGAAACTACCCATATCTGAACACTGAAACTACTCATATCTGAACACTGAAACTACTCATATCTGAACACTGAAACTACCCATATCTGAACACTGAAACTACTCATATCTGAACACTGAAACTACCCATATCTGAACACTGAAACTACTCATATCTGAACACTGAAACTACTCATATCTGAACACTGAAACTACCCATATCTAAACACGAAAACTACTCATATCTGAACACTGAAACTACCCATATCTGAACACTGAAACTACCCATATCTGAACACTAAAACTACTCATATCTGAACACTGAAACTACTCATATCTGAACACTGAAACTACCCATATCTGAACACTGAAACTACCCATATCTGAACACTGAAACTACTCATATCTGAACACTGAAACTACCCATATCTGAACACTGAAACTACTCATATCTGAACACTGAAACTACCCATATCTGAACACTGAAACTACCCATATCTGAACACTGAAACTACCCATATCTAAACACGAAAACTACTCATATCTGAACACTGAAACTACCCATATCTGAACACTGAAACTACTCATATCTGAACACTGAAACTACTCATATCTGAACACTGAAACTACCCATATCTGAACACTGAAACTACCCATATCTGAACACTGAAACTACCCATATCTGAACACTGAAACTACCCATATCTGAACACTGAAACTACTCATATCTGAACACTGAAACTACCCATATCTGAACACTGAAACTACTCATATCTGAACACTGAAACTACCCATATCTGAACACTGAAACTACTCATATCTGAACACTGAAACTACCCATATCTAAACACGAAAACTACTCATATCTGAACACTGAAACTACCCATATCTAAACACGAAAACTACTCATATCTGAACACTGAAACTACTCATATCTGAACACTGAAACTACTCATATCTGAACACTGAAACTACCCATATCTGAACACTGAAACTACTCATATCTGAACACTGAAACTACCCATATCTGAACACTGAAACTACCCATATCTGAACACTGAAACTACCCATATCTGAACACTGAAACTACCCATATCTGAACACTGAAACTACCCATATCTGAACACTGAAACTACCCATATCTGAACACTGAAACTACCCATATCTAAACACGAAAACTACTCATATCTGAACACTGAAACTACTCATATCTGAACACTGAAACTACTCATATCTGAACACTGAAACTACTCATATCTGAACACTGAAACTACCCATATCTGAACACTGAAACTACCCATATCTGAACACTGAAACTACCCATATCTGAACACTGAAACTACTCATATCTGAACACTGAAACTACCCATATCTGAACACTGAAACTACCCATATCTGAACACTGAAACTACTCATATCTGAACACTGAAACTACCCATATCTGAACACTGAAACTACCCATATCTGAACACTGAAACTACCCATATCTGAACACTGAAACTACCCATATCTGAACACTAAAACTACTCATATCTGAACACTGAAACTACTCATATCTGAACACTGAAACTACCCATATCTGAACACTGAAACTACTCATATCTGAACACTGAAACTACCCATATCTGAACACTAAAACTACTCATATCTGAACACTGAAACTACCCATATCTAAACACGAAAACTACTCATATCTGAACACTGAAACTACCCATATCTGAACACTGAAACTACCCATATCTGAACACTAAAACTACTCATATCTGAACACTGAAACTACTCATATCTGAACACTGAAACTACTCATATCTGAACACTGAAACTACTCATATCTGAACACTGAAACTACCCATATCTGAACACTGAAACTACTCATATCTGAACACTGAAACTACCCATATCTGAACACTGAAACTACCCATATCTAAACACTGAAACTACCCATATCTAAACACGAAAACTACTCATATCTGAACACTGAAACTACTCATATCTGAACACTGAAACTACCCATATCTGAACACTGAAACTACTCATATCTGAACACTGAAACTACCCATATCTGAACACTGAAACTACCCATATCTGAACACTGAAACTACCCATATCTGAACACTGAAACTACCCATATCTAAACACGAAAACTACTCATATCTGAACACTGAAACTACCCATATCTGAACACTGAAACTACCCATATCTGAACACTGAAACTACCCATATCTGAACACTGAAACTACTCATATCTGAACACTGAAACTACCCATATCTGAACACTGAAACTACTCATATCTGAACACTGAAACTACCCATATCTGAACACTAAAACTACTCATATCTGAACACTGAAACTACTCATATCTAAACACGAAAACTACTCATATCTGAACACTGAAACTACTCATATCTAAACACGAAAACTACTCATATCTGAACACTGAAACTACCCATATCTGAACACTGAAACTACTCATATCTGAACACTGAAACTACCCATATCTGAACACTGAAACTACTCATATCTGAACACTGAAACTACCCATATCTGAACACTGAAACTACCCATATCTAAACACTGAAACTACCCATATCTAAACACGAAAACTACTCATATCTGAACACTGAAACTACCCATATCTGAACACTGAAACTACTCATATCTGAACACTGAAACTACTCATATCTGAACACTGAAACTACCCATATCTGAACACTGAAACTACCCATATCTGAACACTGAAACTACTCATATCTGAACACTGAAACTACCCATATCTGAACACTGAAACTACCCATATCTGAACACTGAAACTACCCATATCTAAACACGAAAACTACTCATATCTGAACACTGAAACTACTCATATCTGAACACTGAAACTACCCATATCTGAACACTGAAACTACCCATATCTGAACACTGAAACTACCCATATCTGAACACTGAAACTACCCATATCTGAACACTGAAACTACCCATATCTGAACACTGAAACTACCCATATCTAAACACGAAAACTACTCATATCTGAACACTGAAACTACCCATATCTAAACACTGAAACTACTCATATCTGAACACTGAAACTACCCATATCTGAACACTGAAACTACTCATATCTGAACACTGAAACTACCCATATCTAAACACGAAAACTACTCATATCTGAACACTGAAACTACTCATATCTGAACACTGAAACTACTCATATCTGAACACTGAAACTACCCATATCTGAACACTGAAACTACTCATATCTGAACACTGAAACTACTCATATCTGAACACTGAAACTACCCATATCTGAACACTGAAACTACTCATATCTGAACACTGAAACTACCCATATCTGAACACTGAAACTACCCATATCTGAACACTGAAACTACTCATATCTGAACACTGAAACTACCCATATCTGAACACTGAAACTACTCATATCTGAACACTGAAACTACCCATATCTGAACACTGAAACTACCCATATCTAAACACTGAAACTACCCATATCTAAACACGAAAACTACTCATATCTGAACACTGAAACTACCCATATCTGAACACTGAAACTACTCATATCTGAACACTGAAACTACTCATATCTGAACACTGAAACTACCCATATCTGAACACTGAAACTACCCATACTGAACACTGAAACTACTCATATCTGAACACTGAAACTACCCATATCTGAACACTGAAACTACCCATATCTGAACACTGAAACTACCCATATCTAAACACGAAAACTACTCATATCTGAACACTGAAACTACTCATATCTGAACACTGAAACTACCCATATCTGAACACTGAAACTACCCATATCTGAACACTGAAACTACCCATATCTGAACACTGAAACTACCCATATCTGAACACTGAAACTACCCATATCTAAACACGAAAACTACTCATATCTGAACACTGAAACTACCCATATCTGAACACTGAAACTACCCATATCTGAACACTGAAACTACCCATATCTGAACACTGAAACTACCCATATCTAAACACGAAAACTACTCATATCTGAACACTGAAACTACCCATATCTAAACACTGAAACTACTCATATCTGAACACTGAAACTACCCATATCTGAACACTGAAACTACTCATATCTGAACACTGAAACTACCCATATCTAAACACGAAAACTACTCATATCTGAACACTGAAACTACTCATATCTGAACACTGAAACTACTCATATCTGAACACTGAAACTACCCATATCTGAACACTGAAACTACTCATATCTGAACACTGAAACTACTCATATCTGAACACTGAAACTACCCATATCTGAACACTGAAACTACTCATATCTGAACACTGAAACTACCCATATCTGAACACTGAAACTACTCATATCTGAACACTGAAACTACCCATATCTGAACACTGAAACTACCCATATCTAAACACGAAAACTACTCATATCTGAACACTGAAACTACTCATATCTAAACACTGAAACTACTCATATCTAAACACTGAAACTACCCATATCTGAACACTGAAACTACTCATATCTGAACACTGAAACTACTCATATCTGAACACTGAAACTACTCATATCTGAACACTGAAACTACTCATATCTGAACACTGAAACTACTCATATCTGAACACTGAAACTACCCATATCTGAACACTGAAACTACTCATATCTGAACACTGAAACTACCCATATCTGAACACTGAAACTACCCATATCTAAACACGAAAACTACTCATATCTGAACACTGAAACTACTCATATCTGAACACTGAAACTACTCATATCTGAACACTGAAACTACTCATATCTGAACACTGAAACTACCCATATCTGAACACTGAAACTACCCATATCTGAACACTGAAACTACCCATATCTGAACACTGAAACTACTCATATCTGAACACTGAAACTACCCATATCTGAACACTGAAACTACCCATATCTGAACACTGAAACTACTCATATCTGAACACTGAAACTACCCATATCTGAACACTGAAACTACCCATATCTGAACACTGAAACTACCCATATCTGAACACTGAAACTACCCATATCTGAACACTAAAACTACTCATATCTGAACACTGAAACTACTCATATCTGAACACTGAAACTACCCATATCTGAACACTGAAACTACCCATATCTGAACACTGAAACTACCCATATCTGAACACTGAAACTACTCATATCTGAACACTGAAACTACCCATATCTGAACACTGAAACTACTCATATCTGAACACTGAAACTACTCATATCTGAACACTGAAACTACTCATATCTGAACACTGAAACTACTCATATCTGAACACTGAAACTACCCATATCTGAACACTGAAACTACCCATATCTAAACACGAAAACTACTCATATCTGAACACTGAAACTACCCATATCTGAACACTGAAACTACCCATATCTGAACACTGAAACTACCCATACCTGAACACTAAAACTACTCATATCTGAACACTGAAACTACTCATATCTGAACACTGAAACTACTCATATCTGAACACTGAAACTACCCATATCTGAACACTGAAACTACCCATATCTGAACACTGAAACTACCCATATCTGAACACTGAAACTACCCATATCTAAACACGAAAACTACTCATATCTGAACACTGAAACTACTCATATCTGAACACTGAAACTACCCATATCTGAACACTGAAACTACCCATATCTGAACACTGAAACTACCCATATCTGAACACTGAAACTACCCATATCTGAACACTGAAACTACTCATATCTGAACACTGAAACTACCCATATCTGAACACTGAAACTACCCATATCTGAACACTGAAACTACTCATATCTGAACACTGAAACTACTCATATCTGAACACTGAAACTACCCATATCTGAACACTGAAACTACCCATATCTAAACACTGAAACTACCCATATCTGAACACTGAAACTACCCATATCTGAACACTGAAACTACTCATATCTGAACACTGAAACTACTCATATCTGAACACTGAAACTACCCATATCTGAACACTGAAACTACTCATATCTGAACACTGAAACTACTCATATCTAAACACGAAAACTACTCATATCTGAACACTGAAACTACCCATATCTGAACACTGAAACTACCCATATCTGAACACTGAAACTACCCATATCTGAACACTGAAACTACTAACTTTTCCAAAATGTATCTACACTCTTGTTGTAAAATCAATTAAACACATTCAACAGTGTAAAGAATTACAATAATTATTGAAGCCTTAAAATTAAGTTAAGTCCAAGTAGACATATTAATAAATATCACAAAGCTTTTAAATGGCAGGATAAACAAAATACGTATTTCTAGAGATACTGTATATTTCTATCCTGAGAGAGAAGGGTTTTAGGAGCACAAACAAGAGTGCATATATAGGACAAGCTATTGTATCATACAAATAATCAATTCTGAGGTTATTAAGAGCAATGCCATTATACTGTGTTGCTGCATTCATGCTGCCTGCCATGCTACTATTTAACATATATGTAAAGAAACTCACCATAGCTATGATTTCATCCAAATCATTCAAAATGGAAAGGCATATACAGTATATCTGCAATTCCTTAAGTTAGACTGACATCTAGTGGCAAATATTTCTGATCCAAAATAAAGTCTGGTTTGTTGTGTTATTTTTTCTGGGGGCTTTTTATTAATTCAAAGATTCATCAATTAATTGTGCAAGTTATAATGTTTTATATTCAATGTTTATTTAATTTTGTATTAATTAATTGACTCTTTGAGTTTAGTATAATATACATTAAATACAACTAATAATGTCAACGTGTTCAAATCACTTTATAAATGATGAATGCATTTACTGTCTTTTTCCTGCTTTTTCAGTTTTATTTTATTATCAAGTTTTTTTGTTTTTTTTTGTATTTGCCTCAATATTTTAATGTTACTACAAATCAGTATCATACACGACTTAAAAATGTGTGATTATTGGATCTTTCACATGCTCAAATGAATCTTTTAAAAAAATGTTTGACTTCCCTAGTGTAAGAATGGTCAGGCTAAATAGGAAAATACATGGCCAATGTAGCACGACCACGTATACAGAGGAGCATAACGGAGGCAAGCAGATCTGTGCTTTCTGCTCTGGTCACTGTGATAGCTTACTGTTTGTGTGTTAGCTCTTGACACAGAGTTAAAGGGCCATTACTATAATATATATATATATATATATATATATATATATATATATATATATATATATATATATATATATGTTTTTCCTTAGTTTTGTTCAAACTATGCAACTCTGTGCTTGCCGACCATTAGTTACCCTGCCACAATCCTATATAATTATACGAATGATAAGTGTTTTGAAGAGAGTGTTAAGGTCTAACAGCACTTTGACATTCATTAATGACATACCATTGTTCTCTTCCAGTATGCCGCACTGCAGTCACAGCAGACATAGTGTTTCTGGTGGATGAATCGTGGAGTGTCGGAGATGCCAATTTCCACATTGTCAAAGACTTCATAAATAGCATTATTGGAACATTTAAGCAGATCCCAGTTGGCAAAGAGGGCATGCGTTTTGGAGTAACAGTCTACAATGACAGACCAAGGTAAATAAAATAAACTAGCTACTGGCCATGTAAAGTTACCGACTGAAAGAAGACAGCTTTTGTGAGGCAATATGTTCAGTACAACATGACTGTGAAATGCAAAGCTGAATACTGACAAAGCAGCTCAAGGCCAGGTAAAGGCAGATTAAGAGAACAACAATAGTAAATCAATATTGAACAAACCAAGAACCACTAAGAGTGATTTCCAACACCATACAAGAGTAAGGGAAACGTAAAAAATAAATACAGATAAATTACAGTTGAGGCTACTTACTCTTTAACCCCGAGCACACCTTTTATTATTATTATTATTATTATTATTATTATTATTATTATTATTATTATTATTATTATTTAATCATTTAGCAGACACTTTTACAAAGACTAGGTGAACTATGCATCACAACTGCTGCTGCAGAGTCACTCACAATAAGACCTCCGTTTTACGTGTCATTCGAAGGATGGGTAAATAGTGTGTAACTCATCCCTAATGATGTCATGGCTTGACTTTTGGTTCAGTGTATGGAAAGTGAAAGGGGTCTTGCTGAATATTAGTTAAATGTTTTTTTTTCCAGGATGAAGATTGCACTTACTGACTATCTCACCATTGATGAAGTCCTGTTGGCTGTGCGCGATCTTCCTTTTGAAGGAGGAAACACAAAAACAGGCGAGGCCCTGGTATTCCTGACTGAGTCTGCGTTCAGCTCAGCAATTATCAGAGATGATGCACCAAAGGTATTGTAACCACTCAGAAAAGGGAGGGATAGCCCTACTGCAAGCCGCAATACAAATTTAAAACACTTGTCCTTAAAACACAGCCCGTACATTCTGTTTCTAGTACCCTCCCATTGTCATCAGTGTCTCTTTCTTGGCCCATCAGCAATCTTCTTTTATCAGTAAAAGACAGATAATGTAATTTTCAGGTGTTGATTTTTTTTTTTCAGGAGCAGGTCAGTCCTTGGTCAGTTGCTTGGACAATGTTTCCTATCTTAGCAGTTATATGTTTGATGTTTGATATTTGATATTTGATATGCACACCACTACATTTATTACATTACATTAATATATTATTAATATATTTTTATTTGACCAAGTGAATATGTTTATCTCCAAAACTATTACCTGTATTTGAATATACTGTTTTGAGGTGATTTACTAAGCAGAAATATTTCCCCTTCAATATATGCCCTTCACAGATTGTCATTTTAATAACTGATGGGAAGTCTGCAGATTCAGTGGAGAACCCTGCACTTACCCTTCAGGATCACGGAATCACAGCGTTTGCAGTGGGTATGTGTGTCTTCTTTCAGAGAAGTCTGGGTAGAGCATGAGAATTAAAGTGAATTTGTAAATTCTGAATAGCAGAGCTACAGAACAGAGAAGTTATTGAAATCCAAGAATTTCTAACCACGACAGTTGGGTCATTCCATGGTTTTTGTTGCTCCCTCAACAGTGCATGCTGAACCATTTGAAGACTCCTTTGAGAGGCTGAGAGGGACTTGGACAGCAATATGGTTCTCAGTTGGGTGTCCTTACTGTCAACATTTCAGTGTCATCTTCTTTATTGCAGGAATAAAGCATGCAGATAAAAATGAACTGAAGAAAATTGTATCTGACCCCTTTGAAGAACATCTCCTGTATGTAGAAGAGTTTAATTTGCTCAGGAATCTCTTACCTAAAATCTCAAGAAGACTTTGTTTCACTGCCTCTGAACCTCCACGCCCAGTAAAACAGATCACCCTCGGTATGCAATTGGATGTTCACTGCTATGAATGAATAATCGCAATAGTTCACCATGAGAGGTGATAAGTTATACCGTATGTTCAGTTTCTTATGACTCTAGCTTTCAGTATTCTAGCTCCAAGACCAGATTCCAATTACCTTTGTATTGCTTTTATTGTGAAACGTCAAACCTGAGCATCTTTACAGGGGTAGAATGCATTTTTGAAAGATCCCATGTTGCAGTAAACATTTAATTTATAAATCTGTTTTTCATCATTATTATTTTAGAAATCCGTTGTTAATTGAAGCAATTACATATATTAAATGAATACTTTGCACCACAAATATTCTTATTATACAGTTTATTAACTCCTTCTTCTCTATTTAAGTGAAAGATACAATTATTGGTCCAAAAGACTTGATTGTGAATGAACTGAGTTACAGCTCTTTGAGACTGACCTGGACTCCTGCCACTGGACATGTCACTGGATACCAGATAGCTGTCAATACTCTGTCATCTAATGGACAGCTGGCATCAAATGAACAGAGACAGGTAGGTCTCTTTGGATATGCCAGTTTGGAACAGAAATCTACCAAAATCAGCACTTTTTAAATTGAATTTCAAAAATTATCTTCTGCTGACACTTGTTTATACAAAGCCTGATTATCCAAAATAATTTCCTGTATTCAGGATAGGAACCAGGACATTCAATACAACTGAAAATATATGAAACCCCAGATTATTAAAAAAGAATTATGTGCATCTTTAGATGAGTTCAGATAATTGAATGTCTAATGTAATGTATTTCGACTCAAAATAGGTTGTTGGTGTGTTTAGCTTCAAAAGGTGAATGGAAGATAATGTGTATATTTCGACATTGTATTTAGCATATTAGTTTACATTACGTCATTCACCCTTCCAGATTAATGTCAAGGCATTGCAGGTATGTGTCTGGTAAATTAGCCTCTGTTCTCAAATGACACTATCACATTGAGAGTGAATTCACAGAAGTAAAACACCAACACGTTTTTATGCATGTAGATGGTATCATAGTAGAACTAAAAACAAGTTTGCTTCTGGATATATCATAAATAAATAAATAAATAAATAAATAAACAGATCAGATTAGGTCATCGTATTACATTGCAGCCAGGAATGCATAAATAAATTCAACAAAAAAAACTACAAATAAAGTCAGATTTAACAAAAAGATATGGAGATGCTCAGTTTGCAAATTCACTCACTTCTAAAACAATGTATACGAAGGCCTCATGGATGAGGCATACCTGATCCAGGTGAAATACTTTCCAGGCCACTGTGCTCAAAACCATACCCAGAGCTTGTATCACATTTTTCATTCTTCTATTATGTGGAGCATGTGGTAGAGAGAAAAAATGGACCATGGTATATATACCTTCACCTGCTATAATATATAAAACACAAAGTAGGTGTACTTTTATCTACCAATAAAATAATATCTTACCATCAAACTGAGGCTACGCTTGTTTTTTTGACAGATTGTTTTGAAGGGTAATGTCAGAACCACTTTGATAACAGACCTGATGCCCAGCACTGAATATGTATTCACTGTCCTGGCTGTATATTCTGATGTCATTGGCGATTCAACGACAGTCAAAGTGAAAACAAGTATGTACTAATATATTTTTTTTAAAGTCTAGTTAATTGCTGGATTGAAGGTCAGTAAAAAAAAAATTTTGCATTAAACATTTGATCTGATTTCTGTTGTGGTCGCAGCTCCTGTACCCCGTGTCCTTAATTTCCGAGTGATTGAAGAAGGACTGTTTAGCATAAGACTGGCATGGACACCACCATTAGGAAAGCTGGAAGGGTATAAAATCTACATCCCCCGATGTAAGACCATGGCATACAATATCTTGGTTTTGTATATCTTGTGATTTAAAAAAAAAATACATATATATTCCAAGCAGAGTTCTCATTGTGTACATAACATCTAGACTTGGGGGTGGGAGTGTGAACCTATAGTCTATAATGGAGTGGTCAGTGTTGTGAGGTTAGAGCATGTCACTTGACACACCTTGCAATAAAATGTTGGGTTTCAACTGTGCAGCATCTAAGAATCATTGGGATATTGTTAGTTTCATTGTTTGCTGTTATAATTGTGAGTCGTATTCCTTTCAGCCAACAGACCAGGATCTGCGTATGAACAAATCCTTAGTGGAGACGTCTCTTCTCACGTGATTGACAGTCTAGTGGAGGATAAAGAATATACTATCAGCATCTATGCTGTTTATCCTCAGGGGCCAAGTGATCCTGTATCTACATCCGGCAGAACACGTAAGTGGCAGCTCGGTGCTGAGTGATAGCAAACAAATAAAAACACGTTCAGTGGTCTGTTTCACTTGACGTCAGCAATCATTCTTCAGACTCAGCACTCAACCCTTAGGGAAGAGCACGAGGTGTGTTTTTATTGACATCAAAGTGGGAAAATAAAGTGAAAGACAATTTAGCAGTGCTGTTCCTTGAGTTCCAACAGTAATTAAGAAGGCTGTTTATTCTCCCTCTGGAGACACATACACATTTTTAGAAATTGCTAGTTCCATGACAAATGGTGTATTTCTTGGCTGTTTTTTTTCTCTTTAATGCACTGTATATATTTTTAAGTAGCAAAAAAAATTCCCAAAGACACTGAAAAAGCGGTGTCTGGTGATAAACCAGATTGAAGCAGTTATGTTTGTGTATGTTCTTCTGAAGGTTGCAGTGTACCAGGGCGCTATGTATAATAGAGTACATGTACAATGGCTCTTCCAGCACTGGTGTTTGTTTTGAATAGTTTAATTGAACCAATTAAACCTCCATCCAGACCCTGAAGTAGTTCATTCTATCTTTTTTTACCTGTTAAATCTGAAGTGGAATGTCCCTCCAGGACTGTGCTTGACACCCCTGCAGTAATGTTGTTGAAGCTGACGTAATGTTGTTGAAGCTGACACCCTGGGATCCTTCAAGAAGCTGCTTGATGAGATTCTGGGATCAATAAGCTACTAACAACCAAATGAGCAAGATGGGCTGAATGGCCTCCTCTTGTTTGTAAACTTTCTTATGTTCTTATGTTCTATGCAGTCAACCATTTGCATTTTGATGAATAAATAAAGAATATCCAGTTGACTATGCCTGTGAATCACTCAATGCTTTTTTTTACAGTGAAATTGGTCCCAGTAAAAAATCTGATCCTTCAGAATGCCACTACAGACAGCATCCAGGCCAGGTGGTCTTCAGTAAAAGGAGCCTCAGGTTACAGACTAACATGGTCCTCCTCAGGTACAGTATGCAAACACAGCCCCAACAAGTTACCAAACCGAAAAAAAAAAAATATTATGATATTTATTTAGTAGTCAAATGTTGTTTATTATTAGTTTTAGAAGTGTAATTGACATTTCTACCCTTCTGTTAAATCACGCTCATAACAATTGTGAGTAAAAAGCTACATGAGAATGTGTTTGTATGTAAGTTATGGGCTGGAGAGTTTTGTTGTGAAAGCTGGTGAATTAAAAAGTTGAAAATTATATTTATTTTTTAAAAATAATACAGCACGTGAAATGTTATGTACATTTGGTTAAACTGAGCAAAACAGGCCATACATATGCTGTTACTTTACAATGAAGCCTGACGTGTGTGAATGATGCAGTACATATTATTACCACAAGGTGGTGGTGGTGTCTGAATGTAGATTTGTTTTCAGAAGTGTCATTTTGGTAAAAAATATTTAAAAAAGAAATGACAAGAACACTACTTGAAGATAGAGAATCGTTAATATTCGACAGTGCCGTTTAAAACTATGTTGTGTGTTTGATCTCCATGCAGAGGGATACATTGAAAACCTTAACCTGGGAGAATCCTACACGTTCTACATGATACAAGGCCTGCGACCAGGCTCAGAGTACACTGTCACCATCAACCCCATCTTTGTGGACATTGAGGGACCTGTGACAACTGGAAACATAAAAACATGTAAGCCTCACTACCATCCAAACAGCTATCATCTAAACTACTGGAGACCACTAGTCTGTGAATTATATTTTACCCAAAATGTCATTTATTAAGAATTAAAAAAGAATTACAGATGTGTTTACATTTTCAAGTTTAAATCTGCATCATAACAGGCAAACAATTAATTTATTTGTTATTAAAGAGAACCAATGCACTTCACTTGAAGAAAACACCACAAGGCTGTAGCCTTGGTGATGGGAAACCCTGCACCCTGTAAATTATATGTGTATGATTATTTCTGGATATTTAAACAAATACTAAAGTACACCAAGTAAAAAAAAAATGTTTGAAGGAGTTGGCAGTATGGCAGTCTGGCTGCTCTATTACACTTTGTGTCTAGCAAGACATCCATAACAACCCACAGTGCAAATCAGTTTTAGAGCTTTTCATGTCACCTCATCTCACCGACAGGGCAGGATCTGTAAGCACAGTGTATCGCACAACACTGCCCATTACACTAATAAAATAAGCAGTCACGAAGTGGACAAACAACTGGAACATTTATAGGTGATATTTAAATGTTTAAGCAAGGGGTAGAATTTGAAATAATTACAAGCTTTAAATAACATTGATTGTTAACAACTGAGAGTTAAACTAAATATAATGTTTAAAAGTAAACCAAATGCATTAAAGAGTTTTTGAGAGAGTGTTTCCTTGAGGGTTATGTGTCAGAGCAACACAGTTCAGCCCTGTTTAAAAGTAAACCAAGAAGAGTTGCTAAAAGTGTTCTTTATATATAAACTAGTAGGAACTTTTGAACATACTGAAATGGAATCAGTAGTAGTTTCTTGGAGGGAATGTTTTGTAGTAACGCAGTTCCCCCCCTCAGCACGATAGCTAGTAGATTGTTGTCGGTGCTCACACATCGATAATTCAGAAATTTGAGATATCCCTTTTAAATTTTGGCGGGCTAAGGTAAACTTTAGGGTGGCTTCAGCCCACCCAAGCCCTCCCCTCCACCCAAGCCCCTGCTCATCATACAAACCTTTTTATGCACTGGGAAGCCAGGAATGTAATAATCTTGTTTTTTTTTTCTTAGTGACAAGCGGTGCAGTCCAGACTTTAAAGGCTACAGCAATAAGCACTAACAGTGCCTCAATATCATGGAACTCTGTACCTGGGGCCACAGGATACAGATTGGCATGGGGTCCAACTCCAGGTAATGCATCTGTTCTTTGGATAGGGTTCATCTTGTTTAGAAACAAAGAACTACAAACTACATTTTTTTCTTCAGCTAGGTGCCTGTACAGTAGATTTTGTGTCACAGTTATAATTATCAACTGAAAGATCTTTTTTGTTCACTTAAAAAATAAGCTCGCCAACACACCACTTAACTAATATGAGCAGTTAATAGTCTCATAGCTTATGCTGTACCTTTCTGGCAGTGATGCAATACTGTCTCATCCCATGACTAAACTTGACGGCTCTTCAATTTGACAATAATTTAAAAGCATTTAAAACTGCCATCTTTTGGATAAAAGGCAGACCAATAAGTTTTGATGTGGCGGTGAAGACCATGACACTCGTATATAAATTAGGCTATTATCCAGTAGTGTGTCATGATGCCTTGTAGTGGGTTACTATTGTCAATTTAGTAATAAGTACAATTATGACAGCAACTTATTTCTTTGATAATTTCTATTTTTATACAGGTGGTCGAATTTAAAGATATTCACCTCATGTTATTATTCCTTCTGCCCACGATCATCATGACTCATTGAGTGAATGAAAGGGCTGTAAGGAAGGACAGCTATGAACTACCTCACCTTTTGATGTAAACAGCAGAGCTTTAAAAAGGCCTTTGATGGCTGCTGATGTTCAGCAAATTATGTAAGAAAAATTAAAGAGGCTTTAATGTCTTTGAATGATTCACTTTGGATGATTCAAATGATCCTGGGATGTCAATGTCGAGATAGAAAAAAAGAGAAAGACAATACATAGTCTCATAAAAAATGTTTAATAGAAGTCTTTTCAATGTCTTTAGCATTAAAGACACTGAGAAAGACTTCTAGTCGAAACGTTTGTCTTTTTCTTAGCACTATTGAGTGTTTAATAGCTATAGACAAATTGTAATTTTGCTTCTTTTTCCTTGAACTGAAAGAGTTTTCTGGTAAGGACCGGCCAAGGCAGTTGGCATTAAACAGCTCCACCACTGTGTACCAGCTCAAGAACCTTGCCCATGACACAGAGTATGTCCTCTCCCTGTATGTGCTCTTTGGATCTATAGTGGGACCAGGCATCACAGCCACTGTCAGAACCTGTGAGTAGAAGACCTTTTCCTTATGCAGTTTATGGATTCTCTACAATTAAGTACAGTATATTACCATAACAGTGTGGGTACTTTCAAACAGTTTTACCCCTGTATAGGGTATGTAATTTACTCCTGTTTTTTACTATACAGTATGTGCTTTGATACTATGGACCTATGGGCCATATTTTCAGTTTACTCCAGTCGTTAACTAACTCCTACTTTTTGATAGGAGAAAATCACCTTATTGACTACAAAACTAGTTTCAAACATCTAAGCCGTGTAATTGGTGGGGTCTTTAACATTCTCAAGCTGTTTGTTTCTCAGTTTTGTACATTACTGTTGAATTTCAAGAAATAGGAGTTCATTACAGACTGGTGTAAACAGCCCAATATGTCTAATAAAACCATACTAAATATTATTATTATTATTTATTTCTTAGCAGACACCCTCATCCAGGGCGACTTACAATTGTTACAAAATATCACATTATTTTTATATACAATTACATTATTTTTACATACAATTACCCATTTATACAGTTGGGTTTTTACTGGAGCAATCTAGGTAAAGTACCTTGCTCAAGGGTACAGCAACAGCGTCCCTGACCTGGGATTGAACCCACGACCCTCTGGTCAAGAGTCTAGAGCCCTAACCACTACTCTACACTGCTGCCCAAATAGTTAGTGTCATGTAAAACATGGGCCTGTCCTATCCTATCCATTAAACATTTGCACACATTTTAGTTAAACTCATGAATACCAAACCATATCTGACTTTCATATCTCATAGATAAATACGATGAAAGGAATTTGTAAGCAAGGTTGAATCACCCTGTCAGAGTGGTCATTTCAATGGCAAGAATTAACCAGAGTCATATTAACTGACTGATTTTACATCACATGAAAGTAGTGGGATGAGACAGTTCTACTAGCACGCTGCCCACCTTCATTACTGAGTCCAGATGGCATCAATTTCTTTAACCAGGTTTTCTGCTTTCAGCACCACTTGGCTATGTCTCAAACTTCAAGGTCACATCTTTTACAAGGACCTCCATTGATGTTGCATGGAGTTCCATTGTTGGAGCCACTGAATATAAAATATCATGGAGTCCAGTAACAGGTAAATACAAAAACATTTCCTGTATGTGGTTTTCCTTAAGTATATTCATCCCAATTAAAGCAGTAACCTGTGTTAGCTCCCTTCTTAGTTACAGTTTCTACGGTAACTTCATACAGTAGTTTCAGTAGAAACTGATGTGTGAAACCCTCCTTACCAGTAGTTACTTCTATATATAGCCACCACCATATGTTATATAACCTAATATAGGGGCTGTAATAAATAAACTAGATGCATCAGCTGGCTGATTATACTAGATGACAAAATATAGGGATAAAATCGTATTTAACAGAGATGATATATTGGCATTTCAAGAAATATTCATACTTTGCATATAACAGTATATAACATACATCATTGAGTTGTGTCATCTATTAACCCAAAGAGTCTACCCAAAATTGAATTATTTTTTGTATTTGTTTTGCATTTTGTCTTTCCTTGAGCATGCAAACCTGATCTGAAATGGAATGTGTTTCACAGTCCTAATGTCGAACCTGAACCCATTTTTGAGGTTTAGCTCTAAAATCTTTGACAGCTGGTTTCACTGACCCCAAATAGCACTAATCTTTGACTGCTTTACCTTAATCTTGACCCTGATTGGGTCCAATCCAAAGTAGTCCAAGATGATTACTTCTAGTCAGAGTCCATGAAATGATCATTAATAAATAATGAGCAATACGTTCTGGTTGAATCTTTTTTTTTTTTTTTTTTTTTTTTAATCTAAAGATTGTCAAGGATTGTTCGCTTCCACAAAACAGCATGTCCATATCAGAAAAACGTAAAAGGTGGAGACAAAATAAAGTTTATGTTTAAAAAGAGAAAAAGGAAGAAGTGCTACTGTCATGTCATATCTGACAAAGTTTCATTGTTTTTTTAGTCTGGCCTATTAAAAAATGTTTACACAACTGACAAGAGGGCATCTGTCTGTTCTTGACCTTAGACATCAGCACCATGGAGAGTCAGTACTTGGAGCCCAGCATCCTGCACTACCATATTGATGGCCTGCTTCCTGGGACTGTCTATACAGTCAGTATCCATGCAGTATATGGAAACACAGAGGGACCAGCAATAACCCTTTCACAGTATACAGGTAACTGTCCAAGCAGATCTGATTTTACATTTATCTTCAATTCAAGTTCTCTGGTTCTATAAATCACTGTTCTGTTGGAAGAACTGAACCATAACTGGATGGAAATGTAAAGACACTAAAATAGCACTAGGAGTTTGCTTTTTTTAACAACTGATTGACAGTATAGTATTTGTGCTTCTAACTCTTCCCTTCATTCTGGACTCAGCTCCTCAGCAGGAAGTGATAACAATAGAATTGGAACAGTGATGGTTATCCTCTTTGTTTTAGGGTACATTTTATTTTGCAAGCGGATTGACAGTGTAATAGTTTACACTTCCAGCTTCAACCTTCATTACAGCTTTAGGTCTGTAGTCAAATATTTAACCACTGCTTTTACATATAGTGAGTGGTACAAATGAATGCCTAATGCAGATGCCATCATCTCACTGATTAATAGCTGTTTAAAGCTTAAATATGTCCTTACTGGTAAGGAAGATTTAGATGCCTTTTAATCTGAAATACAACTTTCTGTTGGACTGATTTCTCTTGGATAAGATATATTAAAGTAGTAAGAAAAAATGTACATGCCAACAATTCACCTGTTCACATATACGCAATTAAAAATACCTGTCAACACATTTCGTGAAAATGTTTAAACATGTATTGCTTGTTGTTAACACAGTGATAAGTAAATAGCTTTCCTGAAGTCCTTTTTTTAATATACCTCATATTTTAAAGCTTCAGTAAGAGACTCAGAATCCATTCAGACTGTGAGGGATTTGAAGGTTGTTGACATTGGAGTGAACAGTTTTACACTGTCCTGGAAAAAGACTCCTGGAGTATCTGAATACAAAATCTCTTGGGTTCCCTTCAACGGTAGGCTTTGTCTTCATTTTAATCCCATATTGTTGACATTGATGAATATAAAAAACATTTATAAAATTAATTTCTAATATCAGAATGTTTTAAACCCTGCCTAAAATAAATAAATGGGCAGCAGTGTGGAGTAGTGGTTAGGGCTCTGGACTCTTGACCGGAGGGTTGTGGGTTCAATCCCAGGTGGAGGACACTGCTGCTGTACCCTTGAGCAAGGTACTTTAGCTAGATTGCTCCAGTAAAAAAACCCAACTGTATAAATGGGTAATTGTATGTAAAAAATAATGTGATATCTTGTAACAATTGTAAGTCGCCCTGGATAAGGGCATCTGCTAAGAAATAAATAATAATAATAATAATAATAATAATAATAATAATAATAATAATAATAATAATAAATGATTGCACCTTTAAACCCAGTATACACAAGGGAATATGTTACAAGAAATTTTCAATAAACAATTTCAGAAAACATTGTGAAGCAATGCACACGTGGCCATTTCCGCTGGAGCAAAGACAAAACAAAACACAGTGGGTAAAACAACTCAAAAACAAAAGTTTGCCATCCTGTGACTCAGCGCTGCTCCCACTAAAAGGGAGGTCCCGCTTCAGGAACCTTCTCTCTAACACACTAAATAAACTGGGGTGGGATTAAAATCCCCTAAACAAATCCCCACCCTGAGCACTCGGATCCTGGTTAACACACACGGTGATCACAAGTGGTTACTTTGCTTGGTCACCCTGGTTTGTACATACAGTCCTGCGGATTCCCAGCCAATTCACTTCCAGCTTGCTGACAAAGAACAACAAAATGGAGAACCAAGAACAAAGGACTGGCTTTCCAGCCCCTTTTTAAAGGCAGGTGACCAGGGTCAATTGATTATCAATTATTCAATTGGCACCTGGCCACCTGCTGCACATGACACTTCAATTGGGCAGGGAGGGAAGTCAAACCTCCCAGCCCTACCATGTCAAATCAAACAAAAGCACATTTTTATGTATACATCATACAAAACTATATTTTACTTATAAACCACCCCCCCCAAGCACACTATTTACAGGGGCAGGCCTCAGCCCTGCCATATATATATACTGTGTTTACTCGAATTTAAGTCGCCCCTGAATTCAAGTTGCATCCCCAAATACGGACACCAAAAAAAAAAAAAGACCCTGAATGCAAGTCACATTTAACTCGTAATGAAAAAAACACAATAATTACCGGTTAAATAACTTTTTAATTTCTAGGTGCCAGCAGGGAACACTGTATTACTGTACACTAAAGCATCAGAGTATGTCACCTACTATATTACAAATGCAAATGGGGAAAGAAAATATGTACAGAGTACAGTACTTTCAGTATTGAACGACAGTCACTGCAGTTTATGGTAGCTGGGAAAGGGTAAATTACCTTGAACTTTATTTCAGTCTGCTTTATTGTCCTCGTTTGTACGACTCCTCTTTATTAATGTAAATACAATCACGCAGAACGATTGTAGTAAAGTGTGTCAAGCATAAAATACTTTATTTTTAATTATAGCTTTAATAAAGATTAGTTGCTATTAACATGTTGCAATCTCGTTTGTAAAAATTAAGGCTTGGCTAATTTAAAGCCAATTTAGTTGTTTCACAGAAGAAAAAAAACATAAAATAAATACATTTTACTATTAACACGTTTCTCAGTTGTGGTTGAGATACACGAATGGCTTAACGGGTATCAGTTGAATTGTTAAAGCAGACTAAAAAAGTTGGGGTAAAACATCTAAAAATCAGAAGGCCTATATACTGTATATATATATATATATATATATATATATATATATATATATATATATATATATATATATATATATATATATATATATATATATTATTATTATTATTATTATTATTATTATTATTATTATTATTTATTTCTTAGCAGACGCCCTTATCCAGGGCGACTTACAATCGTAAGCAAAAACATTTCAAGCATTACAATACAAGTAATACAATAAGAGCAAGAAATACAATAACTTTTGATCAAGTAAAGTACAAGTTTGACAAACCACAATTCAATAATACAGCAGGTAATAGTGATAGTTACATCAGGATATGATTAAATAGTGATAGTTACATCAGGATGTGATTAAATACAAAGTACTACAGGTTAAAAACTTGGCAGATTACAGTATTCTGAAGTACAGGATTAAATGCAGTAAAATAGGGGCTGATAAGAGCAAAATAAAGCACATTTACATGAAGGGTGATAGTGTCCCAGGATACAAACAAAGGAGTTCTACAGGTGCTCTTTGAAGAGGTGAGTCTTAAGGAGGCGCCGGAATGTGGTCAGGGACTGGGCAGTCCTGACATCTGTAGGAAGGTCATTCCACCACTGCGGAGCAAGGGTGGAGAAGGAGCGGGCTTTGGAGGCAGGGGAGCGTAGCGGTGGTAGAGCTAGTCTTCTAGTGCAGGCGGAGCGGAGAGGTCGAGTGGGGGTGTAGGGAGAGATGAGGGTCTGGAGGTAGCTGGGTGCAGACTGGTCAAGGCATCTGTAGGCTAGTACAAGAGTCTTGAACTGGATGCGAGCGGTGATCGGGAGCCAGTGGAGCGAGCGGAGTAGTGGAGTAGCGTGGGCGAAGCGAGGCAGAGAGAACACCAGGCGGGCAGCAGAGTTCTGGATGAGATGGAGCGGACGGGTGGCGGACGCAGGGAGGCCAGAGGCCCTCTTTTGTCAGAGGGTGTATTTATAAAGCATTAACATGCCGGGAAACTGATAGGAATGAAATGTTCATGATCGTAGACCAGAGTATAAGTCCAAAATGTGAGTGAGCAAAAAAATGTAAGCTATCGGTGCAAAAACATGTCATACTTAGTTATCAAAGTCTTAGCAGTACGATGCTTATAACTGAAGACAAATAACTAGTTTCACCTCTCAAGGTATCCAAAACCTACTGTAGTGAAAGCAAGAACCTGTTTCTCTTATAACAACCGTAGCCTGTGAGAAACTGTGTATGTAGTCTGTATGCTAACGCTTGAATACATTACGTTCAGGCAATGTCGATGCATATCATGCTTGTTTGTTGGTATTATTTACAGCACTGTGCATATATTTTTTATGTGAATTCTAATAACATTCAAGCACCAGGAAAGTAATTGCTTTATCAAGGCTTTATATGTTTGACTTCTTTTTAGGAGGGACTGAGAAAAGCAAACTTGTGTCTGGCACCACGTCATTTTTTATGATTACTGGGCTTCAAGAAAGTTCTGCCTATACCATTCAAGTGTCGTCAGTGGTTGGGGGCCGCGAAGCCAGCCCTGTCCTCCTCACAGCCAGAACATGTGAGTATATGAAGCAATTATTATGCACGTGTCCTTTAAATACCTCACAGAACTTATGTTACCTTTTTTAAACTTTGTAAAACCATGAACTATTCCCTTTCTGACAGTGATATTGCTTCTCCAACCACATATGTCTGAATGCTGTGAAAACCGAACAATATTAAATGCTATGCAGGAAAAAAACTGTAAATAACAAGTCCATTATGGATAGTTTGATAAAGCAGGGAAGAAATACATGCAGTACAAGAAAAAAAATGCTTTTGTAAAGTACTTCATGTTTTCTTAATAATGCAATAGGAAGCATTTTCATTCATCTTGCAGTAAAACATAACAAATGTATCACCAAATATGATAAACATTCACACTATATGTAAATACTTTACTGCATCTGCTACATAAACAGTCATATCAATTACTGTGTCTAACTGCATAAATACACTAGTCAAGGCTATTTTAGCAGATTCCATTCAGAAGATGTAATTAAAGACTGAAATTAAGTTTACTGTGTACCCTTTAAACCTGTTATTAAAGACAAGAAGCTTTACAAGAGACTAATTACTGTTAGTTACATGCTTTCCATATGACAAGGATATTTGGTTTTATATTCTCAAAGTTTCTCAAATAAAATCAATGTTGATGCAAAATTTTGTTTGGCTGTGAAATCCTTGTCACGTTTTACACAAATTATACATCATGCAGGTTAGATTGCAGTTAGATTATAAAATAATAAACTACCGTTATGCTTCTTTGAAAATGTTATGCAATTGGCAAGTGACAAAAAAAATGAAAAGCTTAAGCTTGTGGTTCAAGTGTAACAGCACATAATAGAAATATTGCATGGCAGAAGGATTTCGTGGCCCCGTATTTCTAATATCTTCCTCACTTTTCTTTTTCAGTGGATTTACCCAAGGTGACCCTGTTTAAAGTTTTAGAAACTACAGACAGCAGTGCTCTTCTAAACTGGACAAGTGTTCCTGGGATATCTGGGTATTTATTAACATGGAGACACATTTCAGGTGATTACAATAAACAAAAGCAGGGACAGTTCAGATAATAGATAATGATGGGTTAATGAGTAATATATGTTCATGTTACCTTGCAATTATAATGCAACGACATACAGTAACTATATTGCATGCAGTATTTGTGCCCAAACTGTGGTACTTCTGCTTAACCTCATTATTTCAAGACTTGCATCCGTACCCCTGAGTGAAGATGACTCCAGTTACACCTCACTCTTCGTGTATTTAGCCATGGCAGCTGCCAAGAAATTATTGAACTGTGGCAAATGGCAATTGTTAGATGAAACCTTATTCCCTTGCTCTTTTTTCTCTTTTCTTTTTTTAGCATTAGAATCTTTATCTGAATTTCTGGGACCATTCTTCACCTCTTACAAAATCACCAATCTTTTCTATGGAAGAACATATATGTTCACAATAAGACCGATCTATGGGGAAACTGAAGGACCAAGTACAATAATAACTGAACGGATATGTAAGGAAGCACTTGCTTTTTTGTAAGCTGTATAAAGGAAATGTCCTAATATGCAGATTGTTATTTTACTAAAGTTCTAATCAAATGAGAATATTTAAATTCTGTGCATAAGTTATGGTTTATTGTTTAACATTTCTGTATTTGGAAAATAGTCTTTCCTTGTGTTTACAACCATGATGTTGTGTTTACAGACACACTATAGTGACTAAATGTCTCTGTGTCCCTGCACTAGGGTCAAATAGACAATTAATTTTATGACACACTAATTTCACGGCTGATTCAGGGAAGGAAACCTGTAAAACTATTAACAATAAAACTTAAGATTAAAAGTTAAGATTAAAAAACAAACAGAAAACTGGATGTTTTGTCTTTCCTGTTATACAGTGGGAACAAAGAAGATAGACAGGACTGTTGTGGGGTCTACCGCAAGGCCACCTTCAGTTCCCTTAGCAATTACACCACCTGCACCTGTGAGTACTACACCAGTTCCTGTCACCACTGCTACCACTGTGTCAACCACTACTCCAAACCCAACTACAAGAAGATCCACAACAACAGCAGCACCACCACCTACGATCTCATCCACAACCAGGGCAACGACAAAGACAGAGCCAAGTATGTTTTCATTTCAGGCATTTTAATTGAACTGTAGCTAACAAAACTATTCCATAAATATGACCTGACATGCACGTCCATACACAAATGTCAATTGTGTTTGTTTTGAAAGAAACACATGTTATTTTCATTTTAAAGCATGATATTCTGTTAGGTTAAAGACTTTTCTGTTTTTGCCAGTCTGTGGGAAGGTCAAAGCTGACATTGTATTCCTGGTGGACGAGTCCTGGAGCATTGGCACCAACAACTTCAACAAACTTAAGGATTTCCTCTTCAGGATTGTCACTTATTTTCCAAAAATTGGTCCAGAAGGAACACAGGCAAGTGATATCGCCAAAAGAATAGCTAAAATGAAAAGCTGGTATAATATTTGAATGTGAAGAACACAGAATACAGTATGGATCCCAGAGTTACTTAGATGTTGCATGCATTTAACATTTCTCCAAAATTATCTGTTTATTTCATAACAAATATCTTTTTTTTTTTCCAGGTTGCAATTGTTCACTATAGTGATAACCCCAGAATAGAGTTCCATCTGAATCAGTTTAAGGATAGGAACTCAGTGCTGAGAGCTATAAGGGCAGTGCATTATGGTGGAGGAAACACAAAAACAGGTAGAGAACAATTTGTGGGCTAACCAGGCACAACATTTCAAAACAGTCCCATTGGATGCTACTGAGGAGCCAGTGTATGGCAGCTAAGTTTGCTGCTCTTCTGATTAATGCAGGTCGGGGTATCGGCTACGTACTGAAGGAGGTTTTCCAGGTGTCTGTAGGGATGAGGCAGAATGTACCACATCTCCTGGTTCTGGTCACAGATGGAAGAGCCCAAGATGATGTAGCACCTCCTGCCAGATTTGCACATGTTCTTGGTAATTTGAATATAACGCTGTGCCCCTGCAAGTATTCTGTTTTTTCCTGCCTTTATTTACCATGGAGACTCTTTGTTTCAGGCATTCGTGTACTAGCAGTGGGTGTTGGCAGTGCAGACGTAGAGGAACTGAAGAAGGTTGTCTTCCCAGGAAATTTCAAAAACGTTTTCTTTGCCAACACTTTTGATGACTTCCCGTCAATGGAAAGGGAGTTTATTGACAGCCTTTGCAAGGAAGCTTCACAAACAGACGACAAGATACAGCAAGCTGAGGTACAGTATGTAAGCCTACCACTTTCAGCTAACCTTACAATAGTTAATGGGTTCTCATCATATTAAAATTAAGAGAATTAATGAAATGAAGATTTATACTGTTTATTTATTTATTTATGTATGCTATCTCAGTCTTCCAAGTTAGATGCAGTCTTGTTACAGCCATTGCGTGATGTACAAGGTGAACCCTCTGTTGAAGAAGTTCTAACCAAACCTGAAGGACCTTGTGCAATTTGCAAGGTAAGCTTATGACAGCTGTGAATGGTGAATATATATATTAAGTTTCTAAAGCATATATTGCATTTTTTAAATTATTATTTTGCTAAAAAACACTGAAGAACCTTTAAAAAAGACTTCAATAAAGTGTGAGTGAACATTTTGTGAATGACGCTACTAACATTACAAACTGAAAGAATGATAATACATTTTTTATTTCTATTTTTAGGGTCAAAAAGGAGAAAAGGTAAGAAAGCATTACTTTTCTCTTTGCTTCTCTGTCCCATGTGATAAAATTATACCAGAATACATGTATGACAAAAAAAAGCTAATAATGAACGTTTCTTTTTATATTAATTATGTTTTTTTTTTATTATTTAATAACAGGGGGAGAATTGGTCATTTGGTGGACTGGTATGTTGCAGAATTCACAGTACTGAATCAAAATTCAAAATGTATCTTAATGTTGAATTGTATGACCAAATGTCATTTCATAACTTGTTTTTTATTAGCAGAGTCTGCAGACAGGTGGAGGCTTTGATCCTCTCAATTTTAACTCTAAAGGAGAAAAGGGAGAAAGGGTAAGTATATAAATATCAATTTGTGTGTGTGTGTATATATATATATATATATATATATATATATATATATATATATATATATATATATATATATATATATATATATAAACTCAAGTTTGGTATTATTTTTACCTTTTTTTATTTTGCTGGTCCAAATTATTTCGTTTCATGGCTATGTTTATAACTTTTAGCAAGCCAAAAAACTGCATTATTTTACCATGATGCATCATTTTGTCACACACTTAAACATCATACCATACCATTCATTATGGCATTTGTGCTGTCTGATGAATTTGCAAATCTGCCACCACTGACTAGGTAAGGTCCATTATTGATGTTGTCCTGTAAAAAATAACCCTTTGACTGTCACATTGTTTTAACCATGTTAATGATACAGGCCTCATACTTTTTATACAGTAGTATATTTATAAATGTAGTTCACTATCATGAAGTGATTTTGTAGGGGCCTGCTGGCACAGATGGGATTCCTGGGCTTCCCGGTCGACCAGGCCGGACAGGGCCCCCTGGCTCACACGGAAAGATGGTAATGCTTCTGAATCTTTTCAAATCTGTTTCTAATAAACCCTACAATATGTTGCATCGTGTCTTCTGTATATTGAATCAGGTGTTCCAAATGGTAAATTTTGGTCAGTGTCTTCAGTAAACTTAAATTATTTTCATTTCATCCTCATACAGTACAGTACAGTATATTTCTCTTTCAATACTTTAATTGAGAGCACTTAGCCTTCAGATCCATTGTATTGTTGTTGTGTTTGATTTTTGTCATACATATTATGATGTTTGAAATCAGTGGATGCAGGTTTTGTTCCTGGAATACTGAGGTGATTGTACTGTATTACTTTATTTTGACATTTTACACACATTATTATTATATATTTTTAAGGGACCTCCAGGTGTTCAAGGACACACTGTAAGTATAAATAATATTTATCATTTTATGAATAGGTATTAAAAATATGGTAGTATTTAAAAAAAAGGGGCTATAATGAATTTTGGGACAGTTTCCCTGAAATGATAATTGTTTTCATTAAGAATAAACATACACTTTTTAGTTAGCATGTCTGTATATTTGAAGATGTAAAATATTGAATATTTCTTATTGTTCCTGTTATTGTTTTATCTCAGGGACCACAAGGATATCCAGGATTAAAAGGTCAAAGAGGAGAAAGAGTAAGCGAGACACAAAAATGCACAGAAAATGATTTGAATTAAGGAAATGCATGTTTTGTTAGAAAATATAGCCCAACTATTTTATTTGATACAATATATATGCATTGAACTTATAATGATTTGGCATCTCAGCACATTGCATTGAACGGAAAGGCAAGGCCTGGACGTGAACCGCAAACTATACGGTTCAAAGACGAACGTCTTACAAAAAGAAAAAGAACTGAAGTTGAGAGATAAGTATTGGTCTTATGCTGATGTCAGTATTATCTCATCAGCTGCTAGGAGGAGATTCAGTGCAAGCTGTTCCAGAGGTTTTTAATTTCTCAATTAGCAATTCAAGTATATACAGTATTTATTGAAAGTACTCCTGAATTCAAGGTAATGTTGCATTTCACTCACCCAAAATACATTTTACTCACATAGGGCCCTATTTGTAAAATAACTTGCAGACTGCCGTAATAAAATACATTTAGTTCAAAACTAACGAAAGTCATCCATATTGCTATTCATAAAATGATCTGAGAATACGGGCGACTGTCGCAAAGCATTTTATGAATGGGTATACAGTCGTTCAAGAACGAAAATCCACCTCTTTTTGATGACATTATCAGCATTATTAATAATTATTAATAAGTATATATTTTTTTTTTAATGCACAGAAACATGAGTGTAAACAACTGTTCTTCTTTCAGGGTGATCCCGGATATGTACTGGGAGGTGTTGAAGGTGTTCAAGTTCCTGGTCGAAAAGGGGAACCTGGCTCGCCTGTAAGTACATTTTGGAAGAGAATAATTAGGGGTGGGCGTAAAAAGTTTGCGTTTCAAACATTTGCAGAGTTTTGCTTAAGTTTGCGTCTTGACTTGCGTTAAAAATAAGATGCAGGTTTTCGCACTTCAAGATGACATCTGTATGGACACTAGCGGTTTTGAAGCACAGTTAATCAAGGCTCAACTTAGATGGACAGGACATGTGCTCTGTATGGATGATACAAAGCTGCCGAAACTTATCCTTTATGGACAGCTGAAGTTGGGTAAACGCTCCACGAGCGGACAGAAGAAATGCTACAACGCTGAAATGAAACACTCAATGAAACAGCAACGTCAGTGACTGGGAGGTGTTGGCTCAAGCGTCATAAGCAGCAGACGATAAAGACACTTCTGATACAGGATCTACTTCTGGAGTTGATGATGTCTCTGTTTATGGTTAATGAAGTAAAATTCAATACTATAGTTGCAGTTGTTGCCCTGTTTGAAAGTCATAGAATCATAGTATAGTATTACTGGTAAGAACAAGGGATAGGGGCTTCAGAATTGAGCTTTGCATGGGGCCACAACGGGACAAACACCACCGCTGTGTATGGATTGTTGAAGGATGAAATGCTGGCCAGACATTGGTGTTAAGAAGGCCTGTACTGAACAGTACATTTGTTTTTTGCAGGGGTTACAGGGGGAGCCAGGGATACCAGGAGAGCCAGGTCCTCCAGGACTTTCAGGATCATCAGGGCCTCAGGGGCCACCAGGCACATCGGTCAAGGTCAGTTCATTCCCTCATCAAAGAGCCAATATGATGAAATCATAGGATGAAATAAACCTTATACTCTCTTACCAATGGGCACGATGTTATTGAACTTTTGACTGTTTGAATATGTATTTGAGGAAATTGCTTCTCATGTTTATTTCAGATAGATTTAATTAAGTGACAGAGCCTGTCAATGAAGGCTTGATGTGTTGTAGTTGACCGCTACTAGAGTTATGCGTTCCATCAAGGTCAACTACCACACGGTAGAGGCTTCATCGAGAGGGCACTATTGCTATTAGAAAGTGGTTTTTCTCATTATTTTCTTTAAAAAAAAAACCACTAAATTTACCTTGAACTTGTAATGATTCATTGGGTACCCTTCCGCTGTGAAAAGTTTTTGGAAAATAGTCCCGGAAATGTTCATAAAAGATCACCTACATAATTTGAGAAAATAACAAATTACTTTTTACTTGTCAGAGTTGCCTATTGTGTATCTGGACACTGCCAGTTATCTGAATGGCGCAATATTAAGAACATAAGAACATAAGAAAGTTTACAAACGAGAGGAGGCCATTCGGCCCATCTTGCTCGTTTGGTTGGTAGTAGCTTATTGATCCCAGAATCTCATCAAGCAGCTTCTTGAAGGATCCCAGGGTGTTGGCTTCAAAAACATTACTGGGGAGTTGGTTCCAGACCCTCACAATTCTCTGTGTAAAAAAAGTGCCTCCTATTTTCTGTTCTGAATGCCCCTTTATCTAATCTCCATTTGTGATCCTTGGTCCTTGTTTCTTTTTTCAGGTCGAAAAAGTCCCCTGGGTGGACATTGTCAATACCTTTTAGAATTTTGAATGCTTGAATCAGATCACCGCATAGTCTTCTTTGTTCAAGACTGAATAGATTCAATTCTTTTAGCTTGTCTGCATATGACATGCCTTTTAAACCCGGGATAATTCTGGTCGCTCTTCTTTGCACTCTTTGTAACGAGGTGACCAGAACTGAACACAATATTCTAGATGAGGTCTTACTAATGCATTGTAAAGTTTTAATATTACTTCCCTTGATTTAAATTCAACACTTTTCATAATATATCCGAGCATCTTGTTGGCCTTTTTTTATAGCTACCCCACATTGTCTAGATGAAGACATTTCTGAGTCAGCATAAACTCCTAGGTCTTTTTCATAGATTCCTTCTTCAATTTTGGCATCTCCCATATTATATTTATAATGCACATTTTTATTGCCTACGTGCAGTACCTTACACTTTTCTCTATTAAATGTCTGTGCCTCGATTGTTGTTGAAAGATGCTGAGCTCCAGTCGAGCTGGCAGGCTGTGATTGGCTGATTCGGCAGTTGTGGGTAGAGGACTGGTTGCTTTCATCGGTGCAAAGTATTGATTGGCTGGTTTTGGTGGATAATAAAATACACTTGGACTAATTGTGTCTTTGTTTAGTATTTGCTGTCCAATAGATTTCAGATAGATTTCATTACGCACTTGCACGGATTGATTTTAAGTTTGATTCACAGTTGATGCTGTGACGTTCCAATGGGCATCTACTGTCTGATAGGAGCCCGCTAGAACTGGAAGCTTATTGGCTGATGGTACTGAATTATTTTCTAATGCAAGGCAACATTTTCTTATCAAAATCTGCATAAGTGCCCATAATTTTATTCTTGCTGCAGTTTCAAGAATCTTAAATACATAAACCAAGTGTGCTTTAATTCTTTTCTAGGGAGATTCAGGAGAACCAGGTGAAAGAGTAAGTGATTGTTTTCATCCAGTTGAACATTTCACAATAAATACATTGTAATAAACTTGGTAAAAATGTTGGTTGTATATGTTAGCCTGAATAGATTTACTGTAAAAGAAAAATAATGGAATACTTTCAATATATAAAACATTATACATGGTATAGTTTTGATTAACTGACTTGGTAAATCAATCAGTATGTTATTTTTATTAAAACAAGTTATAATAACAGACAGTTGTGTTACCCCATTAAGGAAAATAAAGCGTAGTGGTTAATACAACTAAAATAAAAAAAGCTTAAATAAAACCTTAAGACAATTTCTTCATTTCATCATAAATTACATTCCCCATAATGAGCCCCTGCAAACAAATAAACAAACCAACCATATTGTTTTCCACAGGGTCAACGTGGAAAGCCAGGACCGAAGGGGGATAAAGGAGACAGAGGAGAGACTGTAAGTTGTAAGACTGTTTGTGTCCTATATGTATGGGTGAGAAGAAAAACACAACCAAGCAGAGTTTCACCGGTTTAAATGAAAACATGTGCATCAGTGCATCAGAAATGATCTTCAGCTTAACTGCTGACGTCTAAGCAGAAAAAAAAAAAATTCAAGTAAGATGAACAGAAAAAATATGTTTCTGTGTGGGTAACGCAAAAGAAAAGACATATAAACAGCGGTTTCATTTTTACCAGAATATGACATTAGCTGAAAGGTTCTCTGTCTTAATTCAAGATCCTTTAACCTTGCAGTGAATTTGTTGGAGGTTCATTCTG
Organism: Acipenser ruthenus; assembly: GCF_902713425.1. NCBI lineage: Eukaryota > Metazoa > Chordata > Actinopteri > Acipenseriformes > Acipenseridae > Acipenser > Acipenser ruthenus. Next base: position 15,241,452 of record NC_081202.1, on the reverse strand, counting down.
TCCCATGTCCCATGTCCCATGATACATATAGTTATAAAAAGTAAAAAAAAAGTATTTTAAAAAAGTATAACCAGCACAGCAGTTTGTTCTACACATGTTTGGTAAAGCTAAAACGGTAGGACAATTCTCATGACTTTTTCCCCCTGCAACTGGTTCTTTCATCCTGTTGAGATCTTCCTGGCACAATTGTTTGTTTTGCTGTTCAAAGGGTAAAGCAGGTTTGCCTGGACCAATAGGGCTTGATGGAAGTCTTGGAAATCCTGGACAAAAAGGGGAGAAGGTAAATTGAACATCTTGTTATAGTGAGATACATGACAATAGAATGTACTCAGCTCTTAATGAACCTGAGACTACAGTAGCTATTTGTATTACTAGTGTTTTAAAGCACTCTGTTGTGTTAAAGTATTGTATTGTTTTTGTGGTGATATTGTTCTTTGTTTAATTGCAATGCACATTTTTTCCAGGGTGCTGAAGGGATAGGTATTCAAGGCATTCATGGACCAAAAGGAGAACCCGGTCAAAAGGTATTATTTCAGGAATTTATATCTAATAGAATGTATTTCTGCAGGACATTATTGTTTTACTTAAATGATCTTGTTAGGCATGAATCTCTTTTAATGTTTAATATTATTTTTCTGGAGCTTTTAGGTACATGAAAAGTAACATGAAAGACTACTTGTACATCTTCTGTTGTGTTTCAGCAACAGAACATAAACATTTTAGAGCGTTTTCTCCGTTTTTGAAAGACTAATTGTTAAGAGAAGTGAATGAATAAAGGAAGTGCAATTTTACAGTGCGAAATTGAAATGTAATTGCCATCACACCTACATACTGTACACTCTTTTGACAAGTGTATTTCTTTCCTCTGACTGTTTCATGGTATCATAATTGGACTGTGAGTTGCCACAAACCATGTTATGTTTATGTAAGAGGTTTGGCAGCTTTTATATAAACAGTGTGTAAATGTCTTACCTTATTTAAATTTTAAAGCAACTTTTCATGATTATGTCATTTTTGTATACATTTATAAATGTGGTTATTATATATAATAACATGTAACATATTAATTATATGTTTTCATAGGGAGCAATGGGTCTAACAGGTCTGCTTGGCCCCACGGTAAGTCATCCATATGTTCTCTGATAAAATATATTAGGCAGATAATGTTATTTTATGTTTAGTTACCTGTTACAAACTCACTCTGGAAATACACAATACTAGGTCAAATTAATACATTTGAAGATTGGGGCTTAATAACCGCATTTATCAATTTTATCTTGTGAAATGGAGGGATGGTGAAGTTATAATATCTATATAATATGAAAATCCTAGCAATGGCAACTACTAAATGAAATTCTAACCGTGTATGCCTAAAACCACTGATTTTCCTTTAGGGTGACAGAGGACTTCAAGGAAATATAGGACCTGTAGGCTCAAGGGTAGGAACTATGTTTTAGATACAGTTTATGTAATGTATCAGATTATGTGTTTTCTTCCCTTACAAAAATCTAGTTTACTGTAAATATACAATACACTGACCATACGAGTTGTATACTTATAGCATCCAACTATATTTGCTAAAAAGTCTTAAGATTAGTACATAGTAACAGTGCAATAAAACATATAAAGTACTGAGCGTCTTCAAGAAAAACAGTTATAGTTTAAACAATGCTCACGGTTGTTTAGGAAAATCAGAGCACTCAAAGCCATCATTTAATACATAAGAACATAAGAAAGTTTACAAACGAGAGGAGGCCATTCGGCCCATCTTGCTCATTTGGTTATTAGTAGCTTATTGATCCCAGAAATCCCAGGTTTAAAGGCATGTGACATGCCTTTAAACCCTGAATAATTCTGGTTGCTCTTCTTTGCACTCTTTCTAGAGCAGCAATATCCTTTTTGTAGCGAGGTGACCAGAACTGAACACAATACACAGCAATATCCACAAAATAACTACAAAATGCAAGTGTTATAAACAGCATATATGCATAATGCAAATAATATGTTTCTTTAAACTTCTAGGGCAAAAAGGGCTTGAAAGGGGACAGAGGAGATAAGGTGGGTGTTATCCTGCATGTTGTTTTGTATATTTGTATTGCAAAGTGGTTCACTGGAATTCTATTATGAATATACCAAATTGTATTTAACCAAGTAAATATTAGAATATGTGTTTGCAGGCCTTTCACGTCACACAGGAAAGCAGAACTCTACCCCCAAATAAAGCTAAGAAAATTAAAAGGCAACAGGAGCTTTTTAACAAGATCCGAAATCACGGTGCATCCCATCCTGCATGACTTTAGAGGGGGAAAGCTGTATTGTATAGGGTTATCCTTTCTCTAATCTATTCTTTATTATAGGGAGATCGTGGCGAAACTGGGCAAATAGGACCACAAGGAATTGCTGTAAGAAATTAAGCTTTTTAAATAATGTTTCCCACCTTTTTAAAAGCCAATAAAAACATTAAATGCATGTAAGTGTAATTTCAGGATAGACCAGCTGAGAAGACATGGCATTTGCAAATATTCCAAGTGAATATATATATATATATATATATATATATATATATATATATATATATATATATATATAACCCTCCCTGCCAAAATATGCTTATTTAAGTTGTTAATTGTTGTATTGTTTTGGCAGTTGGCTCGTCATTGTAAATTAGAGCCAATGAGTGAGTGAGTGAGTGAATGAGTGAGTGAGTGAGTGAGTGAGTGAGTGAGTGAGTGAGTGCGTGTGTGTGTGAACTGAGAGGCAGGAATTCTAACCTTTTGTGTATCTGTAATCGACAGGGTCCTGTCTGCAGGACAATTAAAACATACACCTCACAACTTCTGACCAAGGCATCCACTCTTTTCGTGAAGTTTCATTATGTGTGAGCGAGCCAGATATAGTAACATGGAGGATGATTTCTAGGCAGCAGGGTTTCACAGTACGCTTTACATTTTGAAGCGTGTGAAATTATGTTGCAATGAATCTCCATTATTAATTTATTTGTATTTTTTTATTTGATTTTTAGGGGCTTCCTGGTCCAATTGGTTCAAAGGGAAACACAGTGAGTAATTATGTGATCGAACATGTAAGGTTTTGGCAATCATTTATATAAAGACTATTTGCAGCTTGTAATATTCTGTTTGTTTCTGTTTTTTTTCCCCTTTATTAACCCATAGGGAAATCAAGGAGTTCCTGGTGAACCAGCAAAAGGGGTAATTAAGTGTGAAAATATATTTCTTATGTTTTATGGTTTACTTAAATGCTATATCATATCCTGTGATTTAAAAAAAAGAATGAAAAAGTAGACCGGGATTAAGTAAACTATAAATATACTCCCAAATAGTTGTGTTTATTTATAGTTGACATCATGAAATTAACTATAATTAATGGCATGCAGAAAGGGGGTGTGAGTGTACTGTGACTATAACTACAATCCAAAAGACACAACATGTTTTTTTTTTTTTAATATTGTAATTTGTTCTTATTCTTAGTGACAAACTTAACAGCTTCTCAGAATAATTTATCTGGGATACATAAAATACATAAACAGTGTGACATTAATTGTCACCATTTAAAATCATTTTAAATATGCACATTTGGCAGTGGACTCGAACCGGCGACATCCAGCCTATAGGGCGCATCCTGCACTCCACTCGGGAGCATCATATGATTTAGGAATATGTTTACAAAACAAACCAAAAAGATATATTTTGAAAAAAATAAGTTTACATAATTGTACCTCTCTATGGAAGGCATTGGGTCCCTAGAACCCAGTTTGAGAACCACTGTTCTAGTCAGTCAATCATGATTATACCACTATACATGTTATTGAGTGCAAATGAAGAATCAGTGGTGAAGAATCTTGGAGTTAATGAGATCAGATTATTTGAGTGCTTTGCACAATGAACACTGGATTACAATACCGGAATGTAGATTGCAGTGGAACTCAAAATATTTATCCACTTTCAAAAATTGTATTTTGCTCAAATGTATTTTGTTTGTGTTTCCCAAAACAGATTCTTGGGCCTCCCGGCAAAAAAGGAGTCAGGGTAAGGGAGGACATACCTGTTACAAAAGAGTCCGAAACGTAATGTAGTAAATCCTGTAAGAAGAAATCACAATACATATGATAATAATGCCAAACAGGAGTACAGTTACTCATCATATGATTTATATGATTTCTGTTAATTTCTGTTCATAAATATTGTGCCGGTAATGAGCTTTAATGGGTGTTACTGTATATTCAGCCTGTCAGCATAGTGTCTGTTAATTGAAATCCCCAGGGGTCTTCTAAGGCACTGAATATCACCGTGGTAATTGTGCAACTAAAGTGTGATGTTTGGTTATCTATCAGACTCACGAGGAAACCTTTACTCTAAAATCCATGGGGATCCCCAAGTTCTAAGAAATATCTGTTGAGATTCATCCCTGGTTATAAAAAAGGATCTAATAATATACATTTGTTGCACTTTGCATTTTGCAGCCTGTTGATACCGGTTTTATTACTTTGGCCCCTTTGTGTATTCAGTTAGTCCTGCCAAAGGAATTGGAACACCAGCCTTGAAACAGAACGACTGGAGGCGGGGCCTTTACCACTTCTTGTATCTGACTCAGACCTCTTACTTACTAAATGTCTTCACAGATTTTAATAAGCAAGATGTTTCAGGAAAGTGGCAACAAAAATGTTCTCGATTTACAGCCATTGAGGAATAAAAGCTTATCATTGCTTTTGAAGAGGGGATGATTATACAGTGATTCAGGGATACTAAGATATTTAGTACACAAGTTAATAGGCAGTACATGTTCTAACACTAGTGGCTCTGTAAAAGACTGCACTAGTTAAATATACTTTGCTGATTAATGTCTTTATATGTATATTTTAATCTTTGCTTAGGGTGATTTAGGGCCAGTGGGTCCACCTGGACCACAGGGAGAAAAGGGAACTGAAGGAGACAAGGGTCAAAAGGTAAAACCAATGTATATTTACTCCAATCATTAAATCTGACTTCTTTTTTCTAGTTGTCTGCCATCCCTAAAGTTTGTGTTCCTTACCTAAAATACACAATTCATTGTATTAGTGAAAAAACAAACAAACAAAAAACTATTACAAATGCATAAAAATCATATTTGTTTTTAGACATACACCATAAATAAAAAAATGTTCAGATCTACCTATTAGTTATTTGGAGTTAGTCAGCACTGTAACAAGCACAGTCGCGAATGAAATGTTATGCATTATATTGTTTATGCAGCAATATGCATTATGTTGTTTTAATGACATTGGGGGCTTAAATATTGTCATTTTGCCTGTTGTATAGAAGTAACACTGAACCCCCACCAACACCCTGAGATTCAAAAGTCGAAGCCTGTAAAATATTATTGTTGTTTTATAATAGTGTGTATATATACTGTAGATAGATAGATAGATAGATTTAGATCTATAGTATGTATTGTGCTGTACAGTTAACTGTGTTCGAAATTATTAACATGAATGAGAAAAGTCACCATGAAAACCGTTGCACAAACCTGGGACTCCCAGGATACCGTTCTCTACAGTATGTTTTCTGCTGTAATGCTTTAGGACTGCTTAAGGTAAGAAAATGAATGGGTGTACAGGTAAAAAAATATTGATAGCCAAATATGTTAACTGTTTGGTGAAAAATCTAAGTAGTTATCGTGTTCACCCTGTGAAGTGTGACAGACGGACGGGCAGGTCAGTGAATACGGGTCCCCAGGGAGGACCCCAAAAACACACAACATGTTGATATTTGCTAGATACCTGTAAAGAGCATTTGTTTAACTAATTGTGATGTATTTTGAAGGGTAGTCCAGGCTTTGGGATTCCTGGTCAGCCGGGACCAAAAGGAGACAATGGAGAAAGGGTGAGTGCTTTACTAATATGATTTGACACTACAGAAAAGATCAGTTGAAACTCTGTTTATGGGGGGATGAGGTGGGAGAAAAGAATACTTAGCTAGGCCAGGGAACATTTACTCCTGGTTTCATACACCCCAGTTTGCAGCAGAGTGCCCACAACACAATATTGGGTAATTGGTTGTGCCAGCTGCTGAACCCTTGAAGGTTTTCCATTCAGTTGTGAGCCAAACTCACCCACTCACTGTTTCTGAAACAGTAAAAACCCAAGGAGGTTAATTGGATTTGTTCAGTGATATTGCATTAATAATATGAATAATCCATAACAAATTTGAATATGTGGGCATTTTTCTTTATTTCAGGTATGTTAACATTTGCAATGCTTTTTTTTTTTTTTTTTGCTAGGGTAATGTTGGTTTATCTGGGAAGCCTGGACCGAAGGTAAGAATTGTACCCCTGTGTGTGTGTGTATATATATATATATATATATATATATATATATACACACACAATATATATATATATATATATATATATATACAGTGGTGCCCAAAAGTGAAAACACCCTCACATTTTTAATGCAAAATACACATTGTTATTATTAACACTTGTAAATGTGTGGTCATAAATAAGTCCTTTCTGTCCTTACTGTCCTTTTCGACATTTGTTTTTTACTTCATAATTTTAAATGTGGTCAATTAAAATCAATAGTTTACAATTCCTTAGTGGTAATAGAGCCATTTGGATTGAACATAGTCAAAGTCATAGTCAAAGGTTAGAATGATCATTTAATTAGTATATTCACACTGAAATAATAATCCATTCTGTGTGTGGAAATACTATACTGTTTAATAGGATAGGTGTGTTTGTTTTTTATATCTTGGAATGGAAGGTGGAATATAGCCTTTAATGAATTCCCCCATGAGAATGTATTCAGTGTTGGTTTTAATACCTTCATAGTATTTCTATGGAGCGCTATATGAAGGACTAAGAATTCTGAAACATCTTTCAGTTTGTGTGCTGCTTTTGTTTTGTCAGGGGCAAGATGGTTTGATAGGGAGCAAGGGTGATTCAGGACCACCAGGAGATCCAGGGGTGCCAGGACTAAGAGGTAAAGATGTAAGTACATCTTCACAAGCCATTACAGCCCACTTCAATACACATAGATGCAATTGAAACATATATAGTTTTAAGAAAATTGTATTTAATACATTATCATATAAAAAAAGCTCTAAAATTAAGTCTTTCATGCAATATCTGTTCTGGAGAAGGTTAAATACACATCTGTTTAAACATCTGTGGTGCATACTGCAAACCCAATATTGTGATATGTAATTTTCTGATTTAAAAAAGCCAATTATTTGTATTCCAAAAACATACTTAAAACATAACTGAGCCTGTTAAACATTACTTGAACCAGAGAACTTTGGGCCAGTTCATTCAAATGTATGTTTTGTTTTAGTTAATGTGCCTAATCATAACTAAAGTATTACTTCTTACAGGGTGAGGCTGGAGGTAAAGGGGAACCTGGACCCAGAGTAAGTGATATACTGTACATAAACAGTGTATCTGTCAAGTTATTCAAAGAGACCTTGAAATAATCGTTTTTGAAATTGAAATGCATCCTTTTTTAAATTATTTTAATAATATATTTTCTCTTTCTTAAGGGTGAAACAGGCCCCTCAGGAGAGCCAGGGGAGATAGGAACCAGGGTAATGGTTATATATATATATATATACTATGAGTGTAGTTACCATGGCATCAAAAGCCTATAAGTACCTCCACTGTTTGTTTTCAAGCACAGCTTTCCCTTGCCAAAAAAATATGTTGAAAATACCGAAACGTTGCAAAGTTTGATCTTTTGAGCAAAAACATGTACTGTTTTTTGTCAACTGCTGAGGATCTGTAATAACACAACATATCACCATAATATTCTAAACATAACACACACCCTGTGTATAACACAAATGAAAAAGCTGCATTTGGTTATGTATGTTGTATATTGCTCACCTCTTGTTTTATGTGCACCCCTGTATTACATGCACACTTTGTATTCTATACAATCAAAACCTCTATAAAACACAGATTCACTAGAAGTTTTTAAATGGTGGTCTGTGTATTACCAAAAATTAAGGTAATGATGTCCTGTTAATGTAGCTCATACAGCCAGGAAGAAGCTGAATCTTATTATTTTTGGAACATAATGTAGACACTACTAGCATATTTTCTGTGGCATTTTGATTGTTTTCAGGGCCCGTTGGGTCTACCAGGACGGCCAGGAGACCCAGGGGAAAAAGGAGACACTGGAGAATCAGGAGAAAGGGTAGGCACAAACTGTTATCTTGAAGGTGTAATACCTGCCTGGCCAGGAGCTTGCTTTTTTTCACAGGTTTAGTCAATAGTAAGGTGATAACTAAACACATCTATGATGTGTTAATTGTCCCACTGGACGCCAAGACTAATATAGAATTAACTTTTTTGTAAGAATTGTTTATTTCTGAACGATTAATATTGGACTTTTTTTGTGTGTGTTGCAGGGTTCAGCAGGGCCTAAAGGGAATAAAGGAGATATGGTTTGTTTCTATGTTTTTGTTATCTGTTATATATGAACATAATGTTATAGACTGAGCTTTGATATTATAGCATTTCTATAAAAAGATTTCCGGTTGAAATACTGTCTTAGCAGCCCTTTTCAATACATTTCTTACTGGGGATATAAAGTGGTGCCAAAGGTTTTTGAAGGTGCTTTCATAGCCACAAATAATACACACTTTTCTTTTTTTTTTTTTTTTTCTTTTTTTTTTTTTGATGTAGGGAAATCCTGGACCTCCTGGGCCTTCAGTTGTGAGTTTCTTATATTGAGTATTAAAGGTTGTATCCTTTCATAATGGCTTGCTCTTGTAATATAGCATCAACACTGCTGTGTATACAATCAGAAGTGATCTTTCTAGGATCACTGCATTTTGAAGCCTATTTAGTAGAACTGTGTTTAACCATGATAATTACTCTCTGAGATAAATCTAGTATCGCTACTGTGGCACTGTTAGCAAACCAACCTTTTTTTAAATAAAAATATTTGTATTTTCACTTAATAATACACCTGCAAAGCATTGTTCAAATTCTAATACATTTTAATAATTACTTTTTGTCATTTGTTCTAGTTTACTTTATCTGAGAACAGCATTGTTGCAAGAAAAGAAAAGGTAAAACCTTTTTTTTATGTTTATTTGAGGAAGAATGGAATAAACTAGTATCACTGTATATAAGCAGTGTATAGATTTAAGTCCAGCAGTACAAGATTATTTTTATCACTCTACATTGACACTGATCACTTTACTGGTCTGTATTTAGCTCTTTATTTGCAATCGTATTTGCAGCTTATTTCCTGCGTCTGTCTTCTAGGGAAATCATGGAGACCCTGGGAAACCAGGACCAAGAGGTGAAACTGGCCCCCCGGGGCCAAGGGTGAGTGTGTTTCCGTATTGTGGTCGTTTGTATGAAGGTTGTACACATTTTAGTAGAAAAGAGCTCACCACTATAAAACAGGTGACAATGTATGATGGCAGGTTGTGTGTTTTTAACCCATCAAGAGGATCTGACTGAGAAAAAAAACCAAAACAAGTATTAATACAATCATTCCAAAGATGGTATTTCTGTCTTAAACATCTGGTAGGGGTAGAAAATTAGGGCAGAATCAGCTGCCGGTGTGCATTTGTTCTCAGAGTATCCCGGGAAAATGCATGTATTTTTCCAACTGACAGTGGCGCTGTGAGCTGCAGGAAATACAATCCTGTGACAGTAGCAAAAGTTAATGCAATCATAACCCTCCATACTGTAGGTATTATAATGAGTTCATGTAATGATACAAAAATGCAAACATCCCTTTCTAGGGGCCAGAAGGGCACCCAGGACCCCCGGGAAATGGACCGGTATGTTTACTTTTAAAACTCTGATTAATGTTATTCTTGTTTTTATAAATATCTGTCCCTCTTCAGATTAAGAGATATTCTGGTGTGTGTTCGCTTGTGACTTTGGTTACAATATCAAAGAGAAGTACAATAGCAACAGTATGAATCTGCATTCATGTATTTATCTTAATGGTATTTTCTGAATCCATAACACTGCACTAATACTGTAGGTATACGCAATCTTCAAACACAAATGAAGATTCCCATTATGGTATGATGCCCTTATTCAACTAGAATCTAGACGTGCAAATTAGATAGCAGTTATCTAATCTAATTAGATACGAATTGTCCTTGCTATGTCTAAAGAGAACACTGTCCAATCTATTAAGACTGGAAAACAATTAAGCCTAGTGATTGTAAAGCAACGCACAAGGATTCTGGAGATTCATGCTGGTATAAATTATTATTATTATTATTATTTATTTCTTAGCAGACGCCCTTATCCAGGGCGACTTACAATCGAAGACTTACAATAAAGAGTTGAAGCTTGAGCCAGGAAGGTTTTTAAAATCTCAATAAGCATGAGCACGGGGTAATATTGACAGTGTGCATTTTTATCGCTCTACAGCTGTCTGCTTTAGTTGTTTGTTGCTCTGACTTCACATGTTTTCATTTTCACTAACGCAGCAGACAGTAGAGCAGCAAACAGTACTGCATCAGACAAACCACATACACTAACAGTGACTTAGGCACTCTCTCAATCACCAGTATTTTATATAAAGTAGAATTAACTATATTTATCAAATGCCAATATAGTCAAAGCTGTAGGCTGTTTGAAAGAGATGAGTGCAAAATGATTGGGGGAATAAATGGCCTTATTCATAAACGTACTTACCGACTGCCATAATAAAACGAATTTTGTTTAAAACTAATGAAAATCATCCATATTGCTATTCATAAAATGATCTGAGAATACAGGCGACTGTTGCAAAGCACTATATGAATGGGTATACAGTCGTTCAAGAACGGAAATCCGCCTCTTTTTGATGACATCATCAGCATTATTAATGTTCCCTGGGTGGCGTCGGTAGCTGTTGCAAAAAGAAAAAGCGGAATCCACCGACAGTAACCTACTACCGAAACCCGAGTCTGCAGCTGCCAGTCACGGGCAGATTGCAAAACCTGATTCTGATGCTCCTATCACGTCTGCCAAAAATTCAAGACATGTCATAATTTAAAGATAAAAAAAAAAGATTTTTTAAATAAATACTTTGTATTTTCGTTTTGTTTGGCAACGCTTGTAAACACATTTCCATACGCACACATAAGATTTCCATTTTTAAGTGCAGGACCAAACAAAAAAAACAAAAAAAGCACTGTAGGAGGATGTTTGAATAATACTGTAATTCTAGTAATACTACTAAGACTAATAATAATAATACTAGTAATACATTTAAATAATAATACTAATAATAATAACTTTAAATGTTAATCTTACAAATTCTCAACTATTATTATTATTATTATTATTATTATTATTATTATAAATAATCAATCAGGGGCGAGTTTATGTTTATGAAAGTTTCACGCCGTATTGCACACTGTACACAAAATTGATTTTTTTGTGGTGCGTGAAAAAAGAAACAAAAAAAAAGCCCAAATTTCCCACCGGCTGCATCAGCAGCACTGGTACTGTACATTGTAACTCTCCATGAAAATAACACACAGGCAGTATTCGTCCAAACTGTTTATTGTGAACACAGGTAAAAGAAATAAAAAGAAAAGGACCGCTGTCAGCCGCGGATCACGGCAAAGAAATAATAACAATAAAATAACTGTCTATTCTCAGTCTCTCACCTGCTCTCCGCTTCACAGCGAAATCCGATCATGTACTGTTTTCTCATTTCAACAGACGTTAACCCTTTATGAATAGACCCCAAACTGTTTCTACTAAACAAAATTTGGAGGTACTGAGATATCTCCCAGGGTTCATTCAAACTGAACGACCGCTATATCCTGTTTCATAGGGTGGCTCAGGGTTACCAGGAAAAGATGGTTTACCAGGACAGCCAGGGCCAAAGGTAAGCAAATAACCTTGTAAGTGCTCAGTAGTGAATCATGTCATGGGTGGTGTCAAGACACTAATATACTCTTCTGAAAGTAATTCAAGTCCTATTTTGGATGGTCAAAAAGGCTGTTTTTATTACAGTGTGCATGGGAAGAAATCTTAATTTTCTTTCACTTATCCAGGGTGAGCCAGGTAGAAAAGGCGAGGCTGGTGGACCTGTAAGTATTATACTTAACAAGCTTATTTCCATACACACATTACAGAGACATTTGTCTTTTATTAATATTTGTCTTTCTTTTTGAGAATTTTAGTCAATAAGAGCACAGTATTTTCAATCTTTTAGTGAACTAAACATTATAAAAAGAATATGATATGCTTGATTTGCTGGCTCAAAACAACTTGCAACTAAGTAGGCCTACTATTGCATTTTTTTCTTTCCTTTTTCCATACTTTAATGTCATGAACAAATCCTTCAAATCAGCTGCCATAAGTAAAGTAGCTTATCCCTTACACATTCTTTTCCCATACAATAGCTTTATGATAATGGTGCTGTATTAAAGGTTACATTATTTTGTTGAGTAGAAAGGGGAACCCGGACGTGTGGGTGAGGCAGGGATTCCTGGGCTACCTGGCATTCCAGTAAGTATTACTTTGTGATTTATTTTGCAGTCTAATAATAACCATAGGTTTTAAAGAAAAGGTTTCAATAACAGAACCAAAAAGTAATCTTTGTTTGCGTATTATAGGGGAAGCCTGGAGTTGATGGAAAACGTGGAACAGCTGGAAAAGATGTAAGTTCTGTATATTGTAATGATCATTAACTAATTGGGTACTGTACATTCATAACGTTGATAGTTATTTAGTGACATCTAGTGAGTTATACTCTGTTGAATATCTCCCAGTAAGTTGCAAAGTGCAGAGAGCTGTGTAGGCGTGCCTTGGATGCATCCAGAGAAGCACCTAACTTTGTAACATGTATGTTATGGAATAGGACAGTGGGACTAGGCTATTGATGGTCTGAAGCATTTAACTATTACAATGAATGTGCTTTATATGTTGCAATATGACTCTTGTCTGGCATCTTAATACAAATAGTAGTAAATGTTTTCATTATTTCTTGCCCGTTCAATATCCCTTTAAATATTATTATTATTATTATTATTATTATTATTATTATTATTATTATTATTATTATTATTATTATTATTTATTTCTTAGCAGACCCCCTTATCCAGGGCGACTTACAATTGTTACAAGATATCACATTATACATTATTTCACATTATACAGATATCACATTATTTTACATACAATTACCCATTTTTACAGTTGGGTTTTTACTCGAGCAATCTAGGTAAAGTACCTTGCTCAAGGGTACAACAGCAGTGTCCCCCACTGGGGATTGAACCCACAACCCTCCGGTCAAGAGTCCAGAGCCCTAACCCTAAATAAACCACATGTAAACCACACATGTATGCACACATACAATCTCACACTTGATTTTGATCTTAGAGTCCACTTATCCAGTGGTATTGAAACTTGTTACAGGTATTAGAATCTAGATAATGGCAAACCAACTACTTATACATGAGTTCTGGCTTTTGGGGGGTAATGGAGGCTTCAGAAACAGTCCAAATTGTATTAAACAATTCTGAATTCTGAATTTTGCTTCTAGGGAGAAGCTGGTGTACCTGGAGAAGATGGAACAAAGGTTACTTCATATTGTCTTTCTACAGCTATTACATTCACAGTGGAATGGTGAAACCTCCCAGTTGTCAAAAGTGTAGTTGGGTACAGCATAGTAACATGAAAAACAAGTAGATGTGTATGTTAATACATGTGTTCATTGTCGGAGGTCACTGGGCAGCGTTTAATAAAGCATCTTTAGACAGTATGGCTCATCCTCAAGCATGCCTTAGAAATAAAATGCCGGTTTCCAAGTTGTAACATGTTATCAAAGTACATTTGGATGCCCCTCATTTAGAGAACACGATACTATATGTAAAGAAAGATTTTTTTTAAAAAAGCAAAGAACCATTATTGTAAGTTTTATTAATATCAAACTTTATTTTATTCTTCCAAAGGGCCTATTATTTAAAATGTTTGTGTTATTACTGTACTAGCTTGTGTTTTGCACAATTATGTTTTGTTGTTTACAAGTTGAGAAACTACTGGCATATTGTAGACGTTGCAGACTGAAGCTTGTTTCAGGCTATAGTTAGCACAGTGGAGAACAAAATGTATTAATATATATATGAAGGTGTTACAGGAAGTATATTAAGCACACATAATTTGGTAAAAGGCTTTAGTCGTGTGTGCAAATACATTATTTCAATGTAGCAATAAATGCAAAACAGAATTTTATCAGGAACACTCCCAGGCTACTTTGGCATTACATTTATTTCAAAATATTAAATTACATTTGATTTCTACATTCTGCCCATGACGTAATACTGGAAGAAATGTATATAAGAGTATTTATTCTGTTTGACAGGGTTCAAAGGGTGAAAAAGGGGATCTAGGAAGAGATGTAAGTATTGTGAATCTAATTTATATTTTATTATCACAATTTTGTAAAGCACTTGTTTAATATCTGCTGTGGATGAAAGTGTCAGGCTGTCAGGCTGTGATACCGGAGGCAGTACCACCCGAGACCAGATTTGCCTTTCAGTTTAAATGAATGGCAGAGGCTAAGCTACTAACAACCAAACGAGCAAGATGGGCTGAATGGCCTCCTCTCGTTTGTAAACTTTCTTATGTTCTTATGTTCTTATAAATAAAGAGTTCCCAAACTTCCCAGGCTCTAGGCCCTCCATTATTCCAAGCAGGTTGTGTACTTCGGGTATCAAGGTCATCTGTCTTTGTTTCTTTACAAATCTAAACTGAATATACTCGGCGTCATAATTTAGAAATTTGTATTTTGATACCTTTAGGTGGTTCGGTTGTACAGGTAGATGCACTACTACTTTCATTATGTTCAGTGCCACTTCTTGTTCGGGGTGAGCTGGGGAACATTGCTTTGTCAGGGTCATTTCAGAGAGCACATTTTTGTATGTGCTGTAGCCATCCTGAAACCACCAGTTAGGGAAACCCCATCTTTATCAACCACCAATGATCAATGCTTTTTGGTGACTAGGTTTGACTGTAAATAAAAGCATGTTTGATCTTTTTTCTCATATTTCCTTTTTTTCACTCAAAGGGGAAAAATGGAGCCAAAGGCGAGCAGGGCCCACCAGGTGTACCAGGATCCCCTGTTCTCGTGAACTTCCCCACAGCACTTACGCCTGAGGAGGTAAGCAGATTTCTGTATGTATATGTGGGCCCTATTGAACACTTAAATCACTGACATAACTGACCATGTCCTAAACTTAGACCAGTAGAATACAATAAGACATTTTCGTGTGTTTCAGAGCTCTGTTAAAAATTCTGGACAGCCATTAATTAATATAAGTCGCCACCGCTTAGAACGGGCCCATTTTTGTAAACGTGATTCACCCGCAGTAAGCGTCAATACTATAATCAAAACAAACAAGCGTGTATGCGGTTAAGACACTCATTACACTAATAAAAAAGATGTATTAAAACCTATGAATGTATAAAAAGTAAGTGCAAAAAAGTAATGCAAGTGCAGAAATGTACAGCACAGGTAGGCTACATTACTGCAAATCGTTTCCAGAGAAGAACTCTGTGATACGCATCTGGACGATCTTTTTTTGCAAGTATGGACGGCAAACTTTCAGCGTTTTCCAAAAAATCCCAATTCGGCTCTATATCCAGATGCTGCTCCATAGCACACCGCAGTGTTACAAGCGCAGCACACACGCTCACATCATCGGGGTCTGTTTCAGGCAGAGCATCCTGGTTGCCAAGGTGACACAGCTGAGAATTATTTCTCTGGCACTATCTGTGGTGTTGTCAGAGTTTCAGTTTCAGTTGTATTTTCGTCAGCACTTCTCATTAAATACAGAAAACCCAGCTTTTTTGAACCAACGTTGCATTGTTTGCTGACTGACAGAGTTCCAAGCATGCTTTAGGAAGCGCACAGCATCTAACAGAGACATTTTATTTACGCTGAATTTTTGTGCTGATGCGCATCGCTTTTCTCTTTCCAACCATGCTTGCTGTAACTCTAAACCCGACACTGCGTACAGGTATTAAATAACCATGGTACAGTACAGGGGTAATCGATCTGTCAAGTTTTTACTACAGTAAAGTGCTGCCTTTTGTATTGAAATCTATGTGAATGGCAAGGTCAGGAGGTGAAAACAGCTTGTGGATTAGTAAGAGCGATTACTACAGTATAAGTAGTGTGTTTGTTATTTAAATCTATGTGAATAGCACATAACGAGATCCAAACAGCTGAGTTTGTCCGAAATATACAGCGTGTTTAACACGGTATAGATGATGCCTTTGTTATTGAAATCAATGGGAATGGCAAACGGCAAATGCTATTTGTCCGATATAAATGGCTGCCCGAAATAACCCTGTACGGTGTAAGGGGTGGATACTGTCTCTGGAACTACACTGTGTTTTAACTACTTGATTCATTAATGATAAAAATAAACAATGTCACAGATGTTTAATCAAAATGTGTGTTATAACGCAAAGATAATTCCTGAAGATTTCAAATA
Organism: Acipenser ruthenus; assembly: GCF_902713425.1. NCBI lineage: Eukaryota > Metazoa > Chordata > Actinopteri > Acipenseriformes > Acipenseridae > Acipenser > Acipenser ruthenus. The sequence goes on along the minus strand of NC_081202.1, from coordinate 15,224,974 downwards.
CTGACCACCAGAATCAGTTTCATAAGTATCCTTCCACTCTTTCACTTCTATTTTACAGGGCCCCCCTGGAATGAAGGTAAGCTCTGTGACTTGTGACTACACAAATAGGTACGGATAATATTAATACTGACTGCAAAATATGTGACCTATTGTTTCTTCGTACAGGGGGAAAAGGGTGACAGGGGTGCCAAAGGAGGAAAAGTAAGTGATTCAAGCAAACTTACAAAAAATGACTTACTGTACAATGTTTTAATATAATTATTTAATGGCTTCATCCTTGATTTGTTTATTTTTGAAAAGCTTTGCTGTTTTTGCAGAATTATAATAAAATCAATAAAAACAAACAAAAAAAGCAATGCATAATACATTAAATATAGTGAAAAATGCATAATACATAATAGTAGCATAATACATGAAACAGTAGCAACAACACAGCAGCTAATAGCAGATATCAGGCTTAAAGAGCATGGAAAGCAAGACTGAACAGGTGGTTCTTGAGAGTTGATTTAAAGCGAGTGACGGTGGGAGCATCACGCACCAAAGCTGGGAAAGACTGTCAAAGAGTCAGAGCCATGAAGCTAAACAAGCATTCTCCAAGTGTGGTGCACTTTTGCTTGGGGATAAAAAGCAGGCCAGAGTCAGAGGACCTCAGCTTGCAGGCAGGGATATAGCGGGTCAGCAAGCTGAGGAGGTACTCCAGACTTGTGTGATGAAGGTCATTGTAAGTGAGCAGGAGAGTTTATATATATATATATATATATATATATATATATATATATATATATATATATATATATATATATAATCTTTGTATATATAACTATATATTTATTTATTTTTCTCTTAGGGTGATCCTGGTCCTCCTGGAAAAGCAATCGAGATGAAGGTAAAGTTGCAACTTTACATAACTGTAGCAGGCCTGAACAGAGCAGAATCTCCAACAAGCACCCATACAGTACTGTGTTCTAACCAAATAACGGTTCAAAGGGATATTGGGTGCTATTCATTGAATAAAACTGGTAAGTCTTTGAGAAAACCATGTTGACATTGTCATCTTTTTCATGTTTTTGTTTTCTATTTCTCACTTAGGAACTAGAAAAACTTTTTGACTTGTACGGCATTAAGGTAGGTTTATTTTCCTTCTCTCTGACCTGCTGTGTGGGTCATTACTTGTTTTGTTCTGTATGAACAGCATGCTTACTAAAAGGTGTTCTGTTGCCCCAGTTGTCCCTCCTGAGGGGACTAATTAACAAGCTGCTGCAGGAGGGGATGGAGGAGGTACTCCAGCAGCTCACCAGCTCCAAGAAAAGAATAAAAAGTGAAAAGAAAGAGCAAGGCTACAAGCAAGTTAATGAATATACTGTAAGTGACTATAGTTTTGTCCCATGAATGTGGCTTAGAAAATGCACTGTAGGTTTTTGAGGTCGCATTAGGGTTCAGCCATAAGCATAAAAATGCAGAAATAAATAAAAAGAGAAAATGCTGTAATGGGCTTTTCCAGTAAAAAATAAAAACTGATATTAAAATGTGCCTATATGTATTTTTACTACAATAATTTGTAAAGAAATCAACTACAATGAACCCAGTATTAAATGTTGACTTAAGATGTAAGGACAGACCTCTGCTTAGCAATGTGACTTGACCAGCAGAGCAGCACACTGCAGAGTCTCGCACACTGTGAATGGGAAAATACATTTTCAAGATAGTTGTGGGCGAAAGATTAAAACATGAATTATTGTTGGCTGTGATATATAGCTGCAAAGACTTTGTATGGTCCATAGAATCTCAGTGCACGGATGCGATCATTCACTCATCTGATCCTGGATAGGGGCTACAAAATCCTTTTTCACATTATAGCAAGATTTTTATTCTTGAACATATCTTTTAAATGTGTGTAGCACTTGATCAAAGTAGATGTTTCCGAGCACATTTGTATGACGTTCTACAGAACTATGTCAAAAATATAATGTTGTTGTCAATTATTAACTTTGTATCGTCTTGGTTTCACATGAGACATAAAATCATAGATAATTCACTTTTATTTCAATGTCTAATAGTTTTGCTTATTATCTGATGGTCTGATACTGTAGGCAAACACATGCTCAAAATGATTTGTCTATGAGTCTGATTGAATTGTGTTACAAATGTAGAAACTGAATTGTATTGAACAATAAACTAAATAGGGTGTTTGTTACATGGACAGGATTCTTTGAAATATGACGTTTCAAGTGAACCCCTGACAGAAATGGAAGTGATTGAAGAAGACTTGGATACAGACATAGAGGAATTCATTCCTACTACCACCTCACTAATAACAACAGTAAGGATAAAGAATTAGATGGGGAACAGCAATCAACAAATGAAAAAGTAAAAATGATAAAACCCCAGCGTGTCCCTAGCAGGTTGAGTTTTAGGGTTTGTTTTTGTTTCTCTGATGACCGTATAAACATATATAATATAAGTTTAGAACTAATAGTCTGCAAAGGCCAAGCCTGGCTGTCCTGTTCTCTACCAATCATTCATACTAAAATACATGACTTGACAAAACCTATCAACTAATAGCTGTCTCAATGTCTTCATTACCCTAAAACTAACAGCCAGTACACTAAAGAGTGGGTACTAATACAATATATACATTTAGACCCAGAGAGATTTGCTTTCTGTATAACAGAATATAAATAGATTTTGAGAATTTCTTTTAGCAACTCTCTTTTCTATTCATAGCAAGCCCATGGTTTTGGCAGAAAGCACATCACACCTATTGTGAACAATGTAGTAGGAATTGATTCCATTACTGACAAAGTAAGAGAAGAGGATCTCACTTCTGAGAATGCGTCATGGAGCCCTGTAGGAGGTGAGGCTGAGAGGCTGGATACTGAAACCGACAATGAAGGAAACTATAGTGTGACCAGTCAATCACCAGGACTATCAGAGGCAGAATCTGATTCAGAAAAGGTAAAGTGAAATGTTGTTGCCGACAGATTTGCTGGATGACATACACTTTTTTTTTTTTTTTGGACAGGGTGTCATTTTGGAGAAATTGCTATCCTAGCTTTTGCCCAGTCTGTAAATACAGATTTCTCTATGAAACAAGTTAACGATACCTGACACTTAGATTCCAGAAACTGGATCTTGCTGTTCTGTATGAAACGTAAAGGATGGCATTAATTGTGTTGCCTAGGTGAGCTGGTACTACAAGCCAATGCCATTTGATATACTGCTCTGTGAATCTGTTATAGAAATATGATCAATGTATAAATACAGTGTCGTTTTAAAAGTAAGAGCTGTTCTTGTTCCCTTGTCTTTGCCGGCAGAAATCTCAAATATTTCTTGAAGAAACCAAAGAAACAGTTACAAGCCAGAAATCAGATTCTTTAAAGAAGGGATCTGGTGAGAAGAAGAAAGGAAAAGAAGGAGGGAAGGTAAGACTTTCTGATCATACTAGTGCAGTGATCAAATTAAGTTATTTGAGATGCACAAACTTGTATGTGTATCAGTTGTAGACTCTCTGGAATGTTACTTCCTCGCATGCCCTGTTAGATATTGATTCTCATAACCTTGCTACACAAATTATAATTACCCCACTGAGTATTTAAAGAAGTAATGTACTGTTGCTGCCTTTTTGGTGGTCTAAAAGTTTTCTATGCATTACAATTTAAAGACTGAGCAAAGATAAAGAAATACTGCAGTATTAAATGTATTATAAACCATAAAAGTGATAAAAAAACATAAGTGAATTAAAACAAAAAAACATAACAATAAGACTTTGATGGGTTTCATTTTTTAATCAATGTTGTTTTTCCACATTGTGTTTTTGTTTCATAATTCTTAAACAGGGCAAAGGAAACTCACGGAGAAATAAAAGAGAAAAATCACCTCTGGTAAACTCATAACTTACAAATGGAATGCAGTTTTACCCAATTACTGTCATTAAGAAATGGTGGCACAGGCAATTCAGAAAGTGGCAAAGTTAGAGTGAGCGCACTTTCAGTAAGAATTAAATAGATTTTAAAGATGTTCTCTGTGATTTTTAATGGTATAATGCAGAGAACCATAAACTGTTTTCTAAACCTACTTATGCCATAATGAAAAAAATGTATTGCACTTTCATACATTGTATAGGTAATCAGGTTTTGGTTCATGTTAATTATTTGCCACCTTTTAAAACATGACAGTATTAAATGATACAACCTTTATGAGGTGCCACCATTATCAACCTTCTCCTAATTAACAGTGCATGGATTTCTTGCAATTAAAAGCATCCCAGTGACAGCAACTAAACACTATCTAATCCATACTGTCAGTCAACTCTGAGCTTGATTGTGTTTAAATATTCTGTAAAATCTTTGATAAATAACAACTGAATAAAGCATGTATTTTGAAGTTTGTACATTAAAGTATTTTCACTTTATGTATGAAATTCCCAATTTTAAAACTTTTAGGTAACTTGAGTTACGTTATTTAAAATATACTTGAAAATATATTAATAAACACAATCATTTAGTGTAATGGCACTTATCTAAGTGCTTTACTACATTTTGAACATAAATGCTTAAGTCTGTAAATGCTGTGGCGATTGTGTTTTTATAATTGAGCTATTGTGGATGTTAAAGGGTAGATAAGGACCTTTTTATTTTATTGTGTTACATGTTCCCATGTGTTGCTACAGCTGTTTACGTAAGGTGTGTGTATTGTTTTAATTATTTTTATTTTTTTACATTTTGCCCACTTTTTGCATTCCCTGCCTCAAAATGGCTTCACATGTACCCGCATGGACCTCTACATTTCCAATCATCCTCCTGCTCACTGGTAAATCCATCTCAGTTACATATGTGAGCAGGATGATGATGGGAAATGTAGTTCTGAGAGGTCCATGTGGGTACATGTGAAGCCATCTTGAGGCAGGAAATGCAATATAAAAGTTTAAAAAAGTGGTCAAAATGTAAAAAAAACTTAAAAATTAAAACAATACACACACCTTACGTAAACAGTTGTAATATAATACACAATAAAATAAAAAGGTCCTTATGTACCCTTTAACATACAAAATGTTAATTTTATTTCATATATAATATAAAGCAATATATATGTTTTCAACAATGCAAACTATTAAAACAGACTATAAAATAGCCCATGAATTAAACACTTTGTGAATAGGGGACACTTTATTCTTCTGAACCAAAAGATCAGAAAAATACATAAAATGACATAATGTTAATTAATAAAAAAACATTGTCAAAGGATAATGAACCAGGACAGGACAGGTCCGTGGAGTGATGTATGACAGACATTGTAGATAACTTGTAATTAGAAGACAAATTGAATTACATACACAAAGAATAGTCCACATTTTACTCCAGGAATGGCTTTTTTCTTTTCTTGTTTTAAGGAGGAAAGTTTATCTGAATATAACGAGGAGCTTCCAGAATCCGAGGTAAGTTACTGTAGGAAAGACTTATGTATGTGTGGACAGTTACTGTACAAACATCTCCAAGAAAACTCACCACATTAAAAAATGACCACAATACTGTGTTCCAATTAAATCCTTATGGATGTGGTGAATGTCATTATTATGTTTCAAACAGAGTGAGGTGGTGCGTTCTCATAGTTTAGCAGTACTTAAGAGTTCCAAAAGTGTTAATTGGTAGAATATGTAGCTACTCTAGAGAAGAGAACGTTATGGAATAATTAAAACAGCCTTACTGCTTTTTGTTACTGTGTAAGTATACATAGTGCATAAATAGAGAGATAATGATGACTTGATTACTCATACATTGATAATAAGCAACAAAGGGCAATTAATGAACATGAGCAAATGCCTGCCAGTAAACGTTCCTTTTGAGATGATGAAAGTGGTTAATGAGGAGAGGTGAAGTGTGAGCTTTGTACAACCTCTGTGCACTCAAGCTACTGTACAAAAAAAATAATGATCAAAGATCATCAGATTACAGCTTTAACAAGAAAACAACACCCATTTGCATGCATGTCATTTTAAAATAAATTACTGTACTGTTTTTTGTTTCTCTAGGAGAACTTCAAAATGGAGGAACTTCTAGAATCACACGAAGATAAGGTCTGAGTATAGTTACTTTTTACAAAGGACTAGAGTATATTTAAATCAGGGTTAGGGATGTGCAGAAGTTCACCTCTTGAAATGTTGTATTGTCTAGTAGACCTTCCCTTTTTCCAAAAAACATAGAACACCTATATTTAATTTAAACCGTAATGGAACATTAGAATCTATAGAATCCCATGTGTTTTTCTCTAAATGTAAATCTAGTCAGTGAAAGATAAAGTGAAAATAATTTCTCTACTAAATACCAGTGATGTGATGATAATAATCCTGCAGGATTAACAATGGGATGTGGATATAGAGGAATAAATCCTCAAAACCCTCCATTGTCAATATCTTCGGGTTTTGAAAGAAATCAAAACAGAAATCAAGAGGGATTCATTAAGATAGTCCAGCATGTTTAAAACACATAGATTTGCTAAGACCTTCAAAAACTACAGTAAGTACCTTATTGTGCCGACTTAATTGTGCATGCGTTAGTCTGGATTTAATTTAAATGAATGCACTTCTATAGTTGTGTTATTAAAAAGCAGTGTAGTGCTGCTATTATTATATCTATACTATATATAATAACAACTCAAGCCCAATGAGTTATTTCATGTTCTGGATCATTGTCTTTTTGAAAATTATGAACCCCAGTATAAATTAAATACAGAGCGTATACAATCTATGTTAATCGGTGCATCTTTTTATTAGGGTAGATAACACACTGTCAATAGTAAAATGGAAATAGCAACTTCATTTGGAGCGACCTGCACATTCCTGTGATTTGTTGTTTTTGTAGTTAGGTAGGCTGTGTATGAAATTATTGTTACCTTCGATAACTAACGTTTTGTGTTTGTTTAGATGCATTGCGCTTTGAGCATGGTTGATGGTTATTTTGACCAGCAAAGACATTTTTATGGAATTGTTTGAGACAGGCTGCTAACAGTTGCATGGATTGCTTGATGAGCTGCTGTTTTGTTTGCTGATTATTTATTGTTTTTTGTTCGACCTTTAGGGCCCATGTATATACACTCCCCAGTTAAATTGGGCTAAACTGGGCTTTACATTTCCTGTGCCATCTGACAAAGGACTGTAGATATATCTACATTTGCATGCCTGCTTTGTAAATGTATGTGAAAGAATCTGCATATGCTCTTAGTTCATGCATGGTCTAAGTACATTGATTAGTTTTACAATTATCTGGTGGCCTTTTTGGTTGTACCTGTTATGTTATGAAGATGTAATCTGTGTCATTAGCAGTCCTTTTAAAGCAGCAGTTATTGTACTCAAACCTGTTTGATAGTTATAAAAACACTATCATACCCACTGGGATATATACCCCTAGTGGCAGGCATATACTATAGTGAAGGCGTTGATATGTACAAAGCAACTTCTTATCCAATTGTGATAATAAATTAGATAGGACATATTAGGGTTTTACGAGAGTATTGGAAACTGTGGATATATCAAGGAACGTGTCTATCTGTCACACTCTCATGTACAGTACATTTGGTGAATGTAGGTCATGGTGATTTATATCCATGAAAGGATGTATGTTGCTACATACCTAAGAGAAGCTACTGGCAAGCAAGCCATTATCAAGAGTGTTAGTGCCTTATTAGCATGTTTGTAACGATGATTAATCCTGTTTTATTACTGAATTACTGTACTCCAGGGTGTTGTGATATGGTGAATATCACAATGGCTGTGGGTTAGAGGCAAATCGTCTACACCATTGTGCCTCATAACGCCCACAGCCGTTGTGATATTTCAGCATATCACAACACCCTATCATACGATCATTGTTAAATACAGGATAGCCTAGTGTGTACATGCATTGACATGCTGTAGCATAAATAGTACAGGCACCATTAACAAAGAATCATGTGCAAAGGCAATTTCTATTTAGTTCTCTTTTTATTTAACATAGAGTATCCACTCACTGATATGGACTTCATCCACATGAGTCTTTAGCATCATATTTGCTTTGTTCATTTCTGCCCTGATAAAGGCTCAGAGTAACACACTAAGCACTATTAATAGCATTGCTATGCATGCTTTTACTAATCTTTTACATTCCTCAGCAGTGCAAATGGGTAGAGCCCTGCATTTTTCACGACTTTTTTTTAAAATCTGCAATTCAGTCTTAAACCTTCAGATGTCCGTGTAGCTACTCCAGCTAAACTGATCAAAAGAATCATTCGTAATCAACCCATACAATTCTGGCTAATTAGAAAACACCCCCAAATTCCGAGGGACAATTCTAAAAATTGCTACGTTGCTCTTTTAGAACAAATAGATGCACCAACAAACTCAAAAAGCATTTCTTTGAGAGATCACACTCAGCAATATCCACCTGGTGTGCTGCATACTGATGGGGATAACTTATTTTGAAAGCTGTAATGTTAGAATTCATCAAACGTATAATGAAGTTGCAGAATTAATAAATACATACCGAGCACTGGCATTAGAGTTGCACAGCACAGGTGGCAGAATAACAAAGTGCATTAAAACTTTCCACAAAATTTTTGAAAAATTGACGAGTTACTGCAACCCTGATCAATGCAGAATAAAACCACATTTTATTTAACCAGCTCACAAGTTTCTGAAGGCAGTAAAGATTTTAGACCCACAACATGGATAAAAAAACCCTCCCGTTAGATTGTATTCCAGGGTTTGATGCTCACTGTAAATCAGAAATGGAGGGATGTCAGCTATATGCAAAAGAAAACGGTAATGGAATTTCTTTGACCGATTTTTGGAGAAATGCAGGAGAAATATTAAAATATATTTGTCAGCTGTTACCAATTCTGTGGATACTGAAAGAAGTGTTTCTTCATATGGACACATTTTCACAGAGCAACATCAATCCATGAAAGAAGACCGGGTTAATCAACTGATGATGCCTAAGTTTAATATCAAAATATAATGCACGAGAACTGAAGATGGACTTTTGAAGTTCAGTTATGTTACAACAGTACTGTAGCCCAGCTAGAAGTGATTAGACGAATGGCAAATTATATCATTTGGCTACTGGCTTTTGTGATCTAACTTACTTGTACAGTATTTTGGGTAAAGTGCATTACTTTGATTATAATGTACTTTAATATTAGCATTTGCTCTGCTGATAAAAAAAAAAATGGAGGTCTGCTAGTTATGCTGATAAAATAATTTCTTAAACTAGGTGACTAAATCTAATTTCTTCTTTAACTTACACAGGAGCACTCTTAAACCTCACACTGAAAAAAATCAAGCTAAAATCTTCCAAAGAACTGCGAAAATAAGCTGTGAAGTTGTTAAAGTTGAAGAGATGGAGGCTGCCTTAAAGCACTTATCCAGTATTAAACTAAAGGAATTCATTGTCTTCACACGGTACACTGACACACTTTGTCTGGTTAATTGCATCAAAGAATGCAGAAAGCTGTTTTTCCTTTGCTATTAAAAGGCCATCAGCCTCCACTTAAATACAGAACACATGTAGATGCTTTGACATACTGTACCTAAACACCCCTTGTCTTTAATGGGGTTTTAAAAGTCATCAAACAAACATTCAAATAAATAAAGCTGAATTGTTATTGTTATATGTATCTATTAATAGTATGTGTACACAAATAAGACTTATACACAAGAAGGTAGAAAAGTGCTAACAGCTCTGGCAGTTCCTAAAGATTATCAGAAGCTCAGCTTTAGAAGCTGAAAGATGTTTTGAAGTTAAACAATGTTAAAAATGTCCTAAATTGTATATCTGTATTAATTGATATGTAAACACCTTTGTAAAATCTTTTTTTTTTTTTTTTTTGTAAAAAATATAATAAACCTGAATTATAAATGATATTTCAATACTTGATTTCATGTAAATCCATTAATAGTGGTTTTGTGTTACTCTGGGCCTTTGACAGCAATTCGTAATGGATTCTATTTTTATGAAGATTTCCCTTATTTATTAATACTTATGAAAAAAAATACTGTAGTTTTTAGCTGATGTTAAACTTTTAAATAAATTATAAAGTCTTTATAAACAGTCCATTTAAGTGATGTATTACCATTTTTATGACCTCTTGTCACTGGTGAAATATGCAACTATGTTTTGTATTTAACCTTCACTTGCATGTAAACAAAATACAGTCCCACTTCTCAAGAACTGAGTCTGAGTGTTTATTCTACAATGCTTAACCCTAAAAGTTAATTAGGCATTAAATAAAAAGGACAAACATAATTACTTAAAGTAAAAAGTAAGTCAATTCAATGATTCAATGACAAATTTACAACTGTGGAATTCAGATAACTCTTGAATCATCAAAAATATAAAAGGGTATTTCACACATGTACTGTATTTCAAAGATGCTGACAAACCCCCAGAACTTTATAACATTCATTCTCACTACTTATTGTTTGCACATTTCTTCTGAAGGTAATACTATTACAACATGCTTCTGTGTAATAGAAGAAACAATTCATTTAAACACTTAAAATAAATGTGTTAAATACATGGTACACATGATGAGTGAGGGTGCTATGAGTCTCCTGTGTTCACTAATACACTACTTTATATCTGCCTTGTTGCTTGCAGTTTAGTTCACCAATCAACCTTGCTCAGAACGTCAATAAAATAAAATAAATAAATAAATATGAGTTTAGAATTAAGTGTGTTTACAAGTTTAGATTCATTTTCATTTGCACATTTTTCAGAAATGAAAGACGCAGCCAATTATAAAAAAAAAGTTATAAAAAAAAAACTCTTTGTAAGTAGCATTAATATAGTTATTAGTAAAAACGTTAGGTTACAGATGTAACCCCAGTTCCCTGAAAGAGAAGACGACCAACAACCATACTTTTGGGATATGCCTGCCACAGGTCAGGTATTTACACTGAACATTTTATGTCAGAGCTGCCGATAGGCCCCTCCGGGGAGTGACGTCCCGCCTACCGAGGGAATAAGTAGTCACTCCGCAGAGATCTTGTTCTCTTTTGCATCGAACCCCCGAAAGTGAGGTGACCTCGCAAAGGTTTCTTGGTCGTCTTCTCTTTCATGGAACTGGGGTTACATCCATAACCTAACGTTCCCTTTCAATTCGAAGACGACCAACAACCATACTTTTGGGACAGTATATCAAAGCCGTTGCGAGGGAGTGTGAGCTGAGACAGCAGGTGAGGGACGTCTCAATACCACCAAACTAATCCCTATGGTGTGAGTGTGCAACCTCAAGGACCATTGTGCCTAATGAAGGCATAGAGGTATCTACCACATTAAGGGCCTCATTCACTAAACAGTGGTAATGTGTTTTGCACGCAGTAAGTCCCTTTACTGCATGCTTTGCACACCTGCTGTATTCACTAACCAGCGGCAGGCAACCTAGCACGTGGAAAAAAGCGTGTGGAAAAAGTACCGCGATCCAGTCATTTAAATATAATGAATAATGTTAATGTGTGGAAATGTATGCAAATCACATCACAAAATACCGCGAGGGAGGCTTTTGATATGCAAACCATATTCACTTAAGGGCACTAACTTTACTAGGTGCCTCAGTTTGTGTTAAAAGTACCGCTTATTGAAACCAGGCGGTGTCACAGAACCAGCAGAAGAGCTGCACAGGAGAGCGAGAAGAAGAGTCAGGGAGACGTTACTTGGGCTGTGTGAGGAGGAGATAATAACTACATACAGAGTAAACTAGATAAAAAACCATTAGAATACATAAGATATGTGGATGACATATTTGGAATATGGACACATGGAGAAGAATCTCTTGTTCAGTGTCATAAATTAGCAAATTATATCCACCCTAACATTTTGGTGGATTTAAGGTGGACAAAATCTGAAATTGAATTCTTGGTTAAACTTGATCATGGATCTATTAAAAACAGATCTTTACTCGAAACCTACTGATGTGCACCAGTACCTACATATGACATATCTCCACATCCTATCTATACTAAAAGAGCAATTCCTAAAGGACTGGGTATAAGGATAAAAAGAATCTGTTCTGATGAAAATGATTACAAATTATTGAGAGAGAATTGAGAAAAGTTGACAAACTCAATTGGAATGAACTACTTGATTATAAGAAAAGAGAAGAGAGGGTTAAGAGAGTACCATTAATAATTACACATTCTAAATTATTATCCAACATTTAAAAAATAGTTTGGAAGCATTTACGTATACTTCATAAGTCAGAAACAAATTAAAAAAAATATTTCCGAAAGCACCGATCATAGCTTTTAGAAGGGATGCAAATTTGCCTGCATTTTAGTCCATAGTAAACATAAAGGGATCATAGATACATTACGGGACATTGAAACCTGTAAAAGCACATGTAAAGTGTGCAAATATATTGAGAAAGATAAAAGTGAGATCACAACTAAAGAAAAATCGGCCATGCAAGGATAGCAACCTTGTATATGGTATATTTTGCATAAAATGTAATAAAAAAAAATATGTAGGTGAGACAGGTACATCATTATATAAAATAATACAGAACCACCTATCAAATATAAGAAATAAAGAAAATAAACCAATTGTTCAGCTCTTTACAAGGAACAGACACACCATGGATGGCCTAAAGCTTGTGGTTTTAGAAAAAAAATAAAATTAGATAATGTACAGTATAGTATAGACGAATAAATGGATAAATAGATTAGATACCATGATGCCTGAAGGTTTAAATAGAAAGGAACAGTAGATTGTTACATCATTAGCTATATAGTGAATGACATCACAAAGACATTAGATTGAAAGAGAAATAAATGTGTGGTTACCATGGCATCAAAAGCCTATAAATACCTCCAATGTTTGTTTTCAAACACACTTTCCCCTGACAAAGGCATGTTAACATACCGAAATGTTGGGATGTTTGAGCAAAAACGTAGAGAGAGAGAGAGAGAGAGAGAGAGAGAGAGAGAGAGAGAGAGAGAGAGAGAGAGAGAGAGAGAGAGAGAGAGAGAGAGAGAGACTGTTATAAGGTTATAAGGTGCCCATACCGAGGTTACAGCACATTAGGATCTGTACCTTTTATTCCACAATTAAGGAATGACCACAGATATCAGTCCTCTTGACAGTTCACTGTAGTAAATTATAATCAGGTGATCTACTTTATGATCTAAACACTGGTAAATAATGGATCTTCAAAATTTCTCAACCTGAATTTTCATGGACCTCTTTTAACTGTGATTTTATGTAGTAATGTTAATTAGCCTTGGGAGAATATTCCAGTAGGATTAATACAGAGTTTAAGAGTGGAGATATTAAGATCTGCCCTGTGTAGATCATTGACATAGACCCCTACAGCTGTCATCCTCTATAGTATATTTGGCTTTTTTATACTGTTCAGAAAGTGAGTCGATATTTTTAGAGTGAGTGTGTTGATGCAGTCTGGAAACGTCTCGAATCATATTGTACACAATTACATTCTCTGAACTGTATTGTATGCTTTCCTTTGTACTACCTATGCAAAGCCTGGAGTAGTATACAGAGAGCATTAAATAAGCCTCTACCGTTTTTTCAGTTTTTACAGGATAAACATGGATCCTTTTTTGGCCCAGATATATTATAGGAAGCTGTACATTTCCTGGATCTGTTACGACTTCCCTTAATGCCGTACCACTTGTCAAAAGTCAAGATGATTCAAAATCAATGGCTACATTTACATTTACTTTTTATATATTTTATATCCTTTGATTGTGCTGTTACTGTGCTAAATGACATCATATGGTTTTGTGACAACATGGACATTCTTCCTATAGCTGCATGAAGATTTACAAGAATATCATATTCCAAATCTTGTGTTGACCTTCATTCCCTCTCCTTGACATCATGATGCATACACAGTCATACACAGGACAAATGTAAAAAAAAACACTAAACAAAAGAGTAAATGGTTTAATTATTTACAATGCTTTAACATAGTTTAAATGAGTTTATTTACAGAACCACTGTTCCTTGACAATACAACAAACACAATTTCATTACAGTACACAGACAATTCTAAACTATGCAGCAGTAAAGTTCATGCTTTTTTAAAGTACATTTTTATTATGCTGCACTGTATTATTGCAGTCAGTATGCTCACAGTGGCTATTGCTTTAGTGCAATAAGAGCCAATTTGCAAGTAATGCTGTAGTCATTTGAAAGGATATTTGTGAAGATCATGCAGAAGTGTAATGTACAGTCAAAAAACAATCCTAAAATATTCAGATTAGCAACCAACTCTGTAATAGCTTGTACACAAATCTACCTATACATATTGTAAAATTGATTTTGACAATATATTTACAAACACATTTACTTACAAATGTAGGTTACTTCTTGTTCAGAGACATACTTTTAGCAGATGAAACTCGATGAGAGTGCATCTCTTGTTCATGAGATATCTTCAGATGTTGTTACTGCAGGTCAAATCAACAGTGCTCAATAAGCTCTGCATTGATTCCCACAGAGTGCTGTACAAATCTGAAGAAAGAATGACACTCAGAAATTATTACCAGGTGCTTTTATAAGTATCTCATACATCATAAATCATAAATCTGTTTAATAAATAAGACACACAAAAAAAGTGAAATGATTGATGTCACTCTGAAGGAAACTAATACAACACCCATTACCACAGGGCTTGTTTTTATGCATACTCTGAAAAAAAGAAAATCTCTCTCTTTTTTTTTTTAAATTGCTGAAACATAAAAACAGAATTATGAGGGGGCTTTGTTTTGTATTTTCTGAGAAATGTTTGTTTGAATGTAATACTTTATTGTACATGTCTGTTGTTGAAGGGGTATGGTTTGCAAACATGCAATCTTCTCACAATTGATTTCAGGTACTGTCTTACTTTAATGCAAACTGATGCATATCACTTACTTGGTATTTCTTCTGAGAAGAAATCTGTGCTTCTTTTTATTATTTATTGTGAGTGCACCACCCTGCATGAATAGCATGGCTCTCAATGAGATTATTTGTATTGTCTGAAAGCAACATTCATCAAAATGCACACATGTAACTCAATTATCCTGATGTAGTACAGAAGCAGCAACACTTTAGTTTAGGGATGTATTCCAAGTGGTTATATACAATCTGTAAACATGTTATTACACTATTTATACTATTAACAGTTATAGATTATGATTAGACATAATAACACTGCATTATAATGCAGATTTGAAATATATATTTTTTCAATACTGATAAATGTGAACAATACCTAATTTGATACAATATCCATATACAGTAACTATATATACAGCAGAATAGTACAAAAGTACATGTAGAAAAGATTACCGGCAATCCCCATGTTGATCTGGGTTATCATGTGTGTTCTAAAGCATGATGACTTCAACAGATCTTATCAGCACCTGGATGGAATTGGATACATTGCATTTTTTAAATAGTTTTCTTTAGCACCCAGGTATTGAAAGTGATCTTCAATCATGTACTGTATTTTGCAAGTGCTGACAAAGCTGGGTCTGCAGAAGGTCATGTAAAGAATTTGTTTGATTTATGTACCTTGCCCCTCACTAAAGTTAAATAAAGATATCAAGGGAGGATGACAGCTGAACAGCAGGGCTATTAGGCAGTGTTGATTATTTGTAAACAATGAACCGAGTGTAAATAACCAATTTCATTGTACCTTGTTTTCTAAAGGCTAGAATAACCATTTTGTCCTCTGAGTGATATGTATTTCCAGAGTCAACAATTATGTTTTGTATTTTTGCCTGTCCCCAATTTGGTTTTGCTCAATAGTAGCGGTTTACTGAACTGTAGAATCTCAGGACAGATCGTACCAATTTTAATATTATATCATGGAGTAAAAAGACATAGGACGCCTGAGTTTGAAAATCAGAGGACCTCTGAGAAAACTGTCTGGCATAAAAAGAAATGAACAGTTCGCACAGGACTAAATTTCACAGATGCCGGTAAAAATTCAGATTTTTTATGTGGTGATTTTTAGTCCCGTGCGAATCAGGCACATTGAATCCAGTACATAGTACACTTGGACACCATACGCAGATAGCAAAAATGTACTTGAGAAAGTATTGTAAAAGCAAATTTAGGAGGGATTTCTCAATTTTAAAACAACTTTTTTTTTGATCATGTGTGCTCTTACTTTTTTCTACAGGTATTCAATGAAGAATATGGCTCTGCTTTTGTAAGTATCATTAGAATATGATGACTTCCCACTGTGAAATAAGAATGACAATAAGACCCTATTAGGAATTAGAGGGGATGATTTATAAAAACTGGTATTATCCCCTGGGGATGTAATATCCCTGGTGAAATAGGTACCAATAAACATCATCAAGTGTAATGACACTTTGTGCAGTCATCTTCAGCACAGGATACTGTTTCATGATCTATTTCATGGTGAACTGCTTAAGCATGATTCCTGGCTTTTGGATGAATGGTTATACTATATCTAGTCTAATTTGAATATATATTTTTTGTACCAGTATTATTTTCTAATCTAGATTACTATCTCTCAACTCAAATCCAGCCTTTTTAAACAAGAAAAAACCAACAGGAGACCACAATGGCAGTCCCTCCCCTCTAAAGTTTGTATAAGATATGGGGACATGATTATATGTTGTTTATTCAAATACAAAAGTTTAGTTAACAGGTTCCTTTCTGAATAAGATACTATTATAGAATGTTGAGTACCTGAGGTTCTACATTTGCAGGACCTGTGTGGTTTTGTACAAATAAGTATGTTTTTTTTACAACATTTATATTCAGTATAAAAGAAAATAAGAAATTTAGCAATGTCAGAATCTGTGTTGTAGACACTATACTTAGTTTTAAATACTAATCTATTAAACTTGAATGTTAACAGTGATGCCATTATCCAAACACAGAGAAGACAATAGTGCTTGCATACATAAAGTTTTGTCTGATATTAATTATAATGATAATTATGTCAGAAAAACATAACGCTAGTTATATTTCAAATATCGATATTAAATTGAAATAAAGACAGTAGCGTACTAAACACATCAGTCACTCGATGTAAGTAAATAGAGAGTAAAGATGTTGAAGAGCACAGAGGCTGTAGATATCAGCAGGACTTGGGAATGAATGTATGCACACAACGAGGGATGAAATGCATTTCATTTTGCGGCAAAGCAATGTGTAAAAGCACCTAAATAAATCATTATGACTATGATTTTAACTGAGGCCCATGCCTCTGGTGCCTCATCGCTGGCTACGGCCTTGTACATGATCATAAATTTTCAAGCCAGTAATAAGAAGATATGATGCATCTATTTGTGGTATCATAGACTGCAATAAAGTACTTTTTATTTCTTAACAAAGGAGTATGAAGATACAACTGAAGCACCGGTGACAAACAGACTAGCCAGAGTTAAAAGAATGGATACCTGGCAAGACATTGCAGTAAGTGTACTCAGATTCATTCTGTTCATTGGTAGATGGTGTTGCATGGTTAGACTGCCACATTTCATTCAGAGTTGCTATATATGCTCTGCAATATTAAATACAGTTTACTTTTCACAGCACTATTTACCAGGAACATCTGGAGGAAGGAGTTACCAGCTTGGAACAATGGTAAGTGACTTGACTACTGATATATATCTGCATGTATTTTAAGAAGTAGTTTCATCTCTCAAGGCACCCAAAAGCTAATTCTCTGGCCAACTGAATTAGAAGAAATATACAAATAGAAAAATATGAATTTGATTATCATTGAAACGTGTCTATTTGATGTGATTTTCTGGGAAAACAGCAAACTCAATGAAGTGCTTTCATGTGAAACATACAACCTGGAAGAACAGCATATTGAATGAAGTACATTTTTCAGTTTCTGGGTTTGTCCAAATGTTATGGTACCACTTTGAAAATATATTAAAGGCCTTTCGATCTAAGCTAGAAAATCATCTAAGCTTATTTTTTTGGTCTTGTTGATTGCTTGATAAAGCTCAAGCTTGTCGTGTTTATATATCACAATAATTTTTTTTTTTTTTTTTTTTTTTTTTTCTTAATAAAGTCCAACCCTGGGGCCAGAGGCAAACATAGTCGTAAAGTAAGTTCTCCAGTTTTGTATTCCAGCCTTTTTAATATTTTAACAGAATTTGTTCACATTCATCTAACATTCAATCATGTTTTTAGAAAAATAAACAGAACACAAATCATGAGCTAATGGAGGATACAACTTTGAAGGTAAATGTATTTCCAGTGTGTGTGTGTGTGTCTATATATATATATATATATATATATATATATATATATATATATATATATATATATATATGTATATATATGTTGTGTGGTGCCTCTGAAGAATGTTATCGGCATAGTACCCCTTATAAATGTTTCCCCATAGTAAAAGCATAGCAGAGTGTAATAAAGCATAGGCAAAACATTATAAAGCCCAGAGAGGTATGGTACAGAATATTTAAAAAAGACAAACCATGGTTAACTATGGTAAATACATAATATAACCATGGAAAAGCAAAGGAAAACAGCAAAATTACCATGCAAATGTACCATTGTAAACTCTTACAAGGGACAGAGGAGCTGTCTGCTGTAATATAAATATGTATGTCATGGCATATCTATAAAACAAGAATCTATGTATTGCTGTAATACAAATCGCTTATTTCACATATTTGAATTACTACTTTATAGTTTTGAATTGCTTATTAGTGTAGTCTGGCCAGCTGATATCAAAAGCACACAAGTTAAAACTCTTAAACACCACCTCAATCTGCTGAATCTGTCTCATTATATTTTCCTGCATGTTTATATATATATATATATATATATATATATATATATATATATATATATATATGATGCTGGTAGATTCTTTGACATCTGGTGATGACCCACTTCTGACTGCCAGTCCATTAACAGCTTTATGTTTACAATAAAATATATTGGTGATAATCAGAGTTTTGCTTTATGATGTATATTGTGAATAAGTAAAAGAGATTCAGTATAAAAATTCATAGACAGCAGTTGTCACACAGCAGTATTTTTATTCTCATATAGGTTTATATTAAAAAAAACTGACACAAATGCTTTGTGAAAAGTAATTCGATTCTCTTATTTATATTGTTGTTTGCTTTGTTGTGATTATATTATCTCAACTCCATTTTGATCATTAAAACTGGGCTTTGATTAACAATACAGCAGCAGGGAAGCAGTGTGGAGTAGTGGTTAGGGCTCTGGACTCTTGACCGGAGGGTCGTGGGTTCAATCCCAGGTGGGGGACACTGCTGCTGTACTCTCGAGCAAGGTACTTTACCTAGATTGCTCCAGTAAAAAAAAAAAAAACAACAACAACTGTATAAATGGGTAATTGTATGTAAAAATAATGTGATATCTTGTAACAATTGTAAGTCGCCCTGGATAAGGGCGTCTGCTAAGAAATAAATAATAATAATAACACAGGAAATAATGGATCATAATACTGTACCTTCATGTATTATTCTAAAAAAATGCAAATCGGGGTACTAACATTCACATAACTGCAATGCTAGATGCCTGGCCATTGATTTTATTCCAGATAAAAGTCTGCGTATGGCTCTCCACTCTGGATGGGTACAAATGGGGGTATAATACTCTCTTTTAGGTAAAGAAACATTACTGGAGTACTCTCAGTGACTGTCATTTTGTCTAGCCTATACTTCCAACACATGCTGTAGTATAGATCACAAGGTATATTGGCAGTTGGACCAATGGAGTGTCCTGGTGCCAAGAGGCGCTGCATTTGAAATATCTACATATTCCTGATTAACGTATGAAAAACAATCAAGAACCAAAAAATTATAAACACAAGGAAGGATGGCCATGATGATGTCAGCGCAAATAAGTCGTAAGAAAATTAACATTATTAACGCTCTTTTACATAATACTGGGTTTGACGCCAATTTGTGACATTAGTGTGATGGTTAGTATGTTTCTATAATATAATTTTCATATGCAGCTAATAGTTCTGATTTGTTTGTTTTTTAGGGGAGCAAAGGAGAGATTGGTGAAACGGGGCAAAAGGTAAAACATTTTTTGTAGGCTTAAAGATATCCCATATTGAATAGGATTAACTATGCAGTAAAGTATTGTCAAATGTATATTGTACTGTGTAGCTTGGTGGGCTATGCTGTTGGGCTGCGCTGGTCTATCTTTTCTTTTATTAATCAATATGCTGACTTACTATTTTGTCATTTTTGGTTTAGGGAGAGCCTGGGACAGGCTTCAGGGGCCCAGTTGGACAGGCAGGACCTCCTGGGCACAAGGTACAGTTTTTATTTAATTATGTGAAGTAAGAAAGTGCATTTTAAGCTAGTGAGAATTGGCTTATTTGATCATCTATGCTTGCATTGTTAAAAGCTTCAAATAAAATAATAATCTACTGTAAGTCTGATCCAAGCCAAGATGAAAATGGTGTTCTGTGAGCTTGTTAGAGGAGTTGCCGAGAGGGTTGTGAGCAAGTTGGGACCACATCCTCACTACTAGTTCAAGTCTTGTACTGGTATCTTGTTTAGATAGTAATATTTTGTTTTTATATGTGTTTGTTTGAAAAGGGGGAACCAGGAGCTCCTGGACCCCCTGGGGTTCAAGGTATCCAAGGTATCCGAGGGAACGCTGGAATCCCTGGGTCACAAGGCCTAAGAGGAAATCCAGGCCTGCCTGGGAATCCGGGACCCCAGGTTTGTAAAACAGTACAAGTTATTGAATATTTAGCAGGCTTGAGGTTTTTTTTTTTGTTGTTTTTCCAGTGCCCTATATTATTATTATGGAGGATCAGATAGTTTTAAGATTATTTAAAATGTAATATTGTTACTTGTTTATCACATGCTATTTACCTTTTAAACTTTGATTCTGTGTATTTGAAGACTTTGTTACAAAGTTGAGAGAACACTATCGATTCCATACCTAGAGAAGAATCAAGTATCAGTGTGAATTATATACTGAATATACGTTTAATTTAGGGAGATCGAGGAAAAAGAGGCAAAAACGGATCACCAGGAAGCCCAGGACCAACAGGTGCTCCAGGGAAGCAGGTACTGTGCTGATGAGTTCTAATGATTATATTTAAAGTTAGGGACTGAAATACTGGCATGCATGGCTTCAGTTTCATTGTGTGTGTCTGTGTCTGTGCTTGCCTATCAGTAGTGATTTGTAAACTGCAAAGGAATTAGAAAAAATGAACCTGAAGTAATTCTGGCAGCAGAGATATACAAATTAATACTGAGTGTTTGTGGTTGAAAATGTTTTTTTTTCTGTTTTTTTTATGTGTAATGGTGTAAAAAGACTTTTGATTGCTAACCATTCGAATTATGTGATGCAATACATTTACTGCAGTGATTTATCTCATTCCTTAAATTCCACCCAAGAAGGCTTGTAGTTGTGAATCATTAGCCCTCTAGATACTGTGGTAGCGTGGCGGGCAGTCAAGACTGACTAGCGGCAGGAACAGCAAACACCCACAGACAGAGTTATTGTTCAGCGCCTTGGCGCACTTTTATTCTCACCAAATAAAACAAAACACAGGAACAAAGTAAATATTTGAACCAAAATACTATAAACCCTTTTACAAACAGAACAAACCAAAAGCCTATCTTCACTTGAAGATACTAACTTCACTATATTGAAGTCCCTAACTCACACAGGACAGCTAAGCTGTTTCCCTGTCTTAAATCTAGTTTATCAATTCTTTTAATCACTCTGCACTTACGTTCTCCACATTCAACACTCCTGCCACCTCCTTCTTACACTAAGAACAAAAGGACAGTTTATATAGCACAGATAATTGCAAACACTCAGACAATCAACACCCTATCTACCCAATTAGCCAGGTGTTTCCCTTTTCTGGCTGAATGCCATCAGCCCTAAAGGCTTCTGGGAAATGTAGTTTCCCCAGCTACTTCGGCCATGACGCCTATCATGAACTACAAGTTTTTCACCTTAACAGGGGAACATAGATCTTGTCAGCCTCAGACTGACATACTTATTAGCCCTCACTGCCCCACAATACGTTACTGTCTTTTAAGACACACATCGTTTCACTCAGAACATTCAAATTGGTTCTCTCTTCACCTTCACAGACGTTATCACTTATAATTTCCCTCTGTAAGTGTTACCGTGGATTTTTTGTTTTTCTTATGCTACTTAGAAATCACTTATCAAAACCTATTCTGTGCACCAATTGCTATCTGCAGAGATCTTTAGTGAAATACAGAATTAATCTAGAAAATTCCCTCTGGAACAGTTTTTGTACTGTGGGGTGACACATTCCTCAATTCCACTGGTATCCCCCAACCTCCCCCCATACGATGCAATATATATATACACTTTAGTTACATCTACAGTATATGCTTAATAGATTATGCAAAATTAATTCATAATGCATTGTATGCAAGTTTGAATACAAGATGTTCAAACATAAAAAAAAAAAAAAATACAATATATATATATATACAGACGTGCTCAAATTTGTTGGTACCCTTACAGCTCATTGAAATAATGCTTCATTCCTCCTGAAAAGTGATGAAATTAAAAGCTATTTTATCATGTATACTTGCATGCCTTTGGTATGTCATAGAATAAAGCAAAGAAGCTGTGAAAAGAGATGAATTATTGCTTATTCTCCAAAGATATTCTAAAATGGCCTGGACACATTTGTTGGTACCCCTTAGAAAAGATAATAAATAATTGGATTATAGTGATATTTCAAACTAATTAGTTTCTTTAATTAGTATCACACATGTCTCCAATCTTGAAATCAGTCATTCAGCCTATTTAAATGGAGAAAAGTAGTCACTGTGCTGTTTGGTATCATTGTGTGCACCACACTGAACATGGACCAGAGAAAGCAAAGGAGAGAGTTGTCTGAGGAGATCAGAAAGAAAATAATAGACAAGCATGGTAAAGGTAAAGGCTACAAGACCATCTCCAAGCAGCTTGATGTTCCTGTGACAAAGTTGCAAATATTATTAAGAAGTTTAAGGTCCATGGAACTGTAGCCAACCTCCCTGGGTGCGGCCGCAAGAGGAAAATCGACCCCAGATTGAACAGAAGGATAGTGCGAATGGTAGAAAAAGAACCAAGGATAACTGCCAAAGAGATAGAAGCTGAACTCCAAGGTGAAGGTACATCAGTTTCTGATCGCACCATCCGTCGCTTTTTGAGCGAAAGTGGGCTCCATGGAAGAAGATCCAGGAGGACTCCACTTTTGACAGAAAAACATAAAAAAGCCAGACTGGAATTTGCTAAAATGCATATTGACAAGCCACAATCCTTCTGGGAGAATGTCGTTTGGACAGATGAGTTAAAACTGGAGCTTTTTGGCAAGTCACATCAGCTCTATGTTCACAGACGAAAAAATGAAGCTTTCAAAGAAAAGAACACCATACCTACAGTGAAACATGGAGGAGGCTCGGTTATGTTTTGAGGCTGCTTTGCAGCACCTGGCACAGGGTGCCTTGAATCTGTGCAGGGCACAATGAAATCTCAAGACTATCAAGGCATTCTGGAGCGAAACGTACTGCCCAGTGTCAGAAAGCTCTGTCTCAGTCGCAGGTCATGGGTCCTCCAACAGGATAATGACCCAAAACACACAGCTAAAAGCACCCAAGAATGGATAAGAACAAAACATTGGACTATTGTGAAGTGGCCTTCTATGAGTCCTGATCTGAATCCTATCGAACATCTATGGAAAGAGCTGAAACTTGCAGTCTGGAGAAGGCACCCATCAAACCTGAGACAGCTGGAGCAGTTTGCTCAGGAAGAGTGGGCCAAACTACCTGTTAACAGGTGCAGAAGTCTCATTGAGAGCTACAGAAAACGTTTGATTGCAGTGATTGCCTCTAAAGGTTGTGCAACAAAATATTAGGTTAGCGGTCCCATCATTTTTGTCCATGCTATTTTCATTTGTTTTCTTATTTACAATATTATGTTGAATAAAAAATCAAAAGCAAAGTCTGATTTCTATTAAATATGGAATAAACAATGGTGGATGCCAATTACTTTTGTCAGTTTCAAGTTATTTCAGAGAAAATTGTGCATTCTTCATTTTTTGTGGAGGGGTACCAACAAATTTGAGCACGTCTGTATATATGAAAGATGATCTAAATAACTGTGCATTAATAGGCCGGGGCTCATACAAAATTTAAAGTTTTTTTGCCCCTGAGAGGAATACAATTGTACCAGTGTCAGCCTGATAGAGGGACTCCTGGAGTTCATAATGAGGCAGGGTGTCAGCGGCAGGGCTGAGCTAAGACCCTTTTTATAGAAGCTGGTACGTCCTACATTTTTCCAAAATTATGTTCATTTAATAGAGTAGGACAATATAAACCTGGGCTCTGTGAATACTACTTGTGAGAAATTCATAAATCATGTACTATTTTTATTCGCAATTAATTTGATTTTCGGTTTTTATCTTAAAAGTGGTCCATGTTATTATAAAAGTAGTCAAAAAATGACAAAGGCTCCCTCAGACTCAAATGGCATTTTGCATGTTTAGTGTGCATAGGTGATACACAGGTATGTGGAGTTCTCATTTATTTAAATGCATTCCTTTTATTATAGAGCTTACGGGGTATACCTGGCATTAAGGGTGATAAGGTACGTCTTAAAGAGTCTACATCTTAGTAGTCTTTCCTACTATAAATCAATCCACTTGATTGTCTCATAAGTTAGTTATATACATACTGTGCAATAAAATGTATCGAACAGCAAGCAGAATGAATTTATCCTGTGATTAACAGGGTGCAACAGTGATTGGTGATCCAGGACCTAGAGGAGTCATGGGGCTCATAGGACAAAGGGTGAGTTTCTAGAGCTGGTATAAGGCAATGACAACCTGCAGATCAGATCTCCTTAAAATGCAGCAGTAATGCTAACACAATACTGTGCAAATGCATGTCCCTTTCACATTCTACATATGAAGGAATAGAGTAAAAACATCCATAACAACTTGAATTTGAACCAAACCATTTGAACCGAGTCTATCTAAACAGGTGGTCTTTATTAAATAGAACATGGTTTTGTTACTTTTGCCCTTTTTTTTTTTTATGAGACATGAACCACACCGGGGGAAATGTTCCTACAGTAGCTGTACATGCCAGCCAGTATTACAGTTCTGTCCCTAGCGGAGTAGAGCGGTATATACCTGTATTAATACAGTATGAGGCGCTCTGCATTGACAAAACACAGGACATGTCTTTCTTACTGTAAGTCCATTTATTTCTCCACATTGAAAATGCAGCATATTTAAACAGAAATCACATACCTTCTTTACACTATTTTCAAGAATACGGATTACATTTGTCTTGAAATAACTATTTCTTGATTTGTGCTTCACGCACCTCAATACAATACACATCATGTTGAAAAACTAGAATAAAGAACCTATGGTATACTGGTTTAATAAATATACAATGTAATAGTACAGTGTGTTAATATATAAGACCATTAAATATAACTAACGGCACTTCAACACTCAACAAAAACACAGCAATTGGTAATCAGATGTTAGTTTGATGTCACCACCTATTCATTGCGGTCAAAATGATTATCCATGTTCTATTTATTTACTAAAAGCAGCTCTCAGGTAGTCACTATATATATATTTACCACAGCTGGATTTATGTTCCATATGTTTTTACAAAAATGTAGGGAGAGAAGGGCCAGCTTGGATCTCGTGGACCAGCGGGACCAATGGTAAGTTAGGAAAATCATCACAGATAAGTTGAACTACAACTTGATCAATAAATAAGTAATACTTGTGAATGTTAACCATTTACTCATAATTCCGTTTGTGGAGCCTGTCTTCCCTGTATTGTAAAGATTTCTGTTTTTTTTTTCTTCTAGGGTCTAAAAGGACTTCCAGGCTTAAAAGGAAACAAGGTTAACACTTTTTAAATGGTTGTAGGTCCCAGGAGTTTACTGAATGTGTTGCCAGTAATAGAGCAAAAAGTCTTCATCCTTGTTGAAAGGATGCAGGCTTCGCTGCGTTTCTCTGCCAATAACCAAGTATCAATCGTACCGAAACTCTAGAGAACCATAATTCAGCCCAGTGTGACTATAAAGGCACACAGACATATTATACTTGAATTGTGTTAATCTCTATGTTTAAGTCTCTAGGTTTGCATCCAAGGGGTGTGGACAAGGGGTTGCGTTTTTCCGGCACTTCTATACAGCTTGTGTATCTTGTTGTCATGTTTAATTGTTAAGTAGAAAAAAAAAGAAAAAAGATAATTATAATAATAATTCTGACAGAATCATAGTTTAGTGAAGGCATTTTTATTTTTTTGATGATTGGGCTGGCTGTAAAGGGAGTCCAGAGAAAAAAAGAATCATACTTATCTACATGGGTTAATGAATACACCAGCCCTAACACTGTATCTCAAACCCTCCTCCCAGAAACCCAGAAAAAGAGATGTGGACTGCTGAACCGATTCCTCTTGCGATACACCCAGCTGTCAGAGCAGAATGAGTTTTGATTAATTTATTCCTGGGAGCTTCAAAAAATATGTCAAAGGCTGATTCAAGAACTTCATTATACTGCTTAAAAGAGCCTTAGTATGGCCCTTGAGATCTATTAAATATCTTAAAAGTATAGTGCATGCTGGAGGTAAAACTTCTTGAGTATACTGAAGAGTCGGATTCAATGGAAAAATACAGCTCTTGTCATTCCCTTGTTATAATTGTTTATATTATATTTCTTTGTCACCAATACATCCTGCACATACTCTAAATGCAGAAGAATTACATGTGTTGTACAATATTTCATGTTCTTCAATATAATGCGTTTAATCTACTTTTTTACAGGGTGATCTGGGTGCTCCAGGATACAAAGGGGAAACGGTGAATAATAATTATTATTTACCTCCCATTACAGTGATTGAAAGTTATTGCATATTAATATTGAGAAATAATTAAATTAACCCTTAATATGTGTTCTTCTCTTTTTAGGGAAACCCTTTAACTATGACAGGGCCTCAGGGGTATAAAGGAAACAAGGGCGTTCCGGTAAGAAAAGATCTGTCACGTCATGGGCTAACATTTCTGTGTGCTGTTTATATCAAGAACATATAATGTAATTCCTTACCCTGGACTGCCACCTTGAACATGTATTTGTTGTCTGGCTTTAGAGGTGAGATTTATTCACAGTTCTTGAATATGGCAACATGTTTAACCTGTCTTGTATCAGGAAAGTATAACTGCAAGACCTTATTTTTGCTATCTTGAAAATCCAGGACCATTCATTCATTCATTCATTCATTCATTCATTCAGAGTTTTAACAATAGAAAAGATCCATTAATGATCATAATAAAATGTACACAAATAAAAAAAAATTAAAAAATCAATATATTATCACATAATATGTATTTAAGTGGGGAATCATATGCACCGCATTCTGTCTTTACAGGGTGAAATAGGCCTGTCTGGTTTTGATGGTGATAAAGGAGAGAAAGGGGAAGATGGGCCTCCTGGAGAGAAGGTAATGCATTTATTCATTCATTTGTGTTATAATGACACTAAATTATCTATTCAGGAAATTATGAGCTGAGAAATTTAGTACAGTTCACTTTCAAATAAAAGTAAAAAAAAAAAATAGATTACAGAGATTCCATCTATTTATAAAAATACATTTGAATACCATTTTACTTATGCTATAATCGTAAGGACCATAAGCTAAGGGTTTATTGATTGACCTAAACAGAGCTCAGCTTGTTGCTGAGATTTCAGTGATCAACCACATTCTGGAGGATGTATAGCAACTTGTATATTGCACTTATAATTTATATGTATAGAATGTACAGTAGAGATCAACCTGCTTTGAGATTATTCAAAGAAATCTGTGATAGTGAAATTACTAACACTGTACTTTTCACTATCGTGGGGAAGCACTGATGGAGCTCTGTGACTTTTGTTGGTTGGCTTCATTTTTTTATTATTTGTTTGTTCTGAATTTGTGCTATAAGCATTTCTTAATACAAGACTTGCAATGAGATTACAGATAAGGAAGTTTATTTCTGTCTCAGATTCTTCAGTTTGTCACTTGAATTTTATGCATTTTGACCCATGGAACAACGTTAATCATACCAAACTGGCACTGGCCTACCCCCTCCAGGCGTTCCACGCTAGGAACATGCATTTCCAAAATCTAGAGAACTATAGTAAAATGACAGTATGATGAACGTTCCATTCTTTAGAGAAAATCTAAATCTAGAGAACTATAGTACGATGACAATATCATTTTCCTTTGAGACAAAACTAATCTCATTTTCATCTAAATTGGTTTTATATGCTCTGCTTTTAAGTTATCAACAGGCAAGTAAAGTTAAAGGCTGTAATAAAGGTAAACTAAAAATCATCCATATTAGCAAGGCTGATTGATTTATGGCAAAGAACAAATCGTGGGAAAGTCTTTTGAATTGTGTGGCAATTACTTTTACCAGCCTTTGACCACCAAATTAATTTCAACTTCTGCTATTCAGTGTTTTACATTAAATGATGATGATTATTATTATTATTATTATTATTATTATTATTATTATTATTATTATTATTATTATTATTATTAAAGGGCCTTAAAGGTGAGCCAGGTTCCAAGGGAGGCATGGGACCATTTGGAGCCAGAGGACCCATTGGACAAAAGGTTGGTTAATAGTTGGTTTCTTCCACTGTAAATATCTAAATGTATAGTTATCTTACTTTTTTGTTGTACTGCTTAGAGATACCTATAACCAGATTCAATAGACATGAAAGTTTTCAAAATTAAGAATTACACCCACAATGTTACAATAATACCAGTAATACAATTAGAATAGGAGATCGGAACCTTGATTGCATTCTGAATCATCTTCTTCATTGCATTCTGAAGTAGTGAATTGTGTATTTCAGCGTGTCAATCTTAACACCCTCTTTTTTTAACCATATCTGCGTATTTCAATCATGGACTGTGACAAAGTGGTTTGCAGTGTACAGGTGCAGGAGTGATGCGGTGCGTAATTAACAGACAGAGATTTGTAATCCAGTTGGAAAGGGGTTTCTTTTTGTTTTATAATTCCAGGTCTGGTGACCAAATAAAGATCCCTGGTAATACACAAAAATGTGTAGTACACAGGGTAAATAAACACGGGTATGCAGTCCCAAATAATAATAATAATATCCTTCCCACAACATACAAACACGGTCACCAGTCCTGAGTGCGTGCAGCCTGTAGTGCTCATGATGGGTGATACAAGTTTATACTTGACAAAAGTGCAGTGCTGTTCCGGGTTTTATGCTGGCCCTTAGCGACACCTCCGGAATGTATTAACCGTCTACTAATAACAAACAAGAACAATTATAGACAAAACAAACACTCACAATACTTTTATCACTGGTTTCACACGGTCCTTCCGGGTTATATCTCTTAACCAAAGCGAAGGAACAAATTGCGTCTCTCTGTCCCCTTTTTATGCCGTCACACATGACCCCTTGGTAAATGAGTTCAGCCACCCCTCCAATCCGCGACTGCCACATCGTTTCCTTTCCAGGTCGATGAGTTAATGCACCGGCGTTCCACCCCCTTTCTAGCTGGCCGACTTCCTTTGAACCCTGGGAATGAAGTGTCTGGCCAACTCGTCCAGGGTACTCTGTTCTCGCTACTTAGCGCCCTCACAGGTCGGGAGGGAGATTTACCACTGTATTTCTGTTACGTGGACTTAAAAATAAATGTCTTTCTGCAGGGAGATCCTGGGGAGGCAGGCCTAAATGGAGATGTGGTGAGTTTCAGAATTGTCTCTATTTGCTGTAAACAATAAAAAGCTTTGTTGAGGTTTGTTGGAAAATAATAATGGATGTTGTTGTATGTTTTATGGTGGGGTACTGTGGCAAAGTGGTGAGTGAATACAGGTGCGTGCAGTGCAGAGTGGATACAAAACAGACAGACAATGATTTCCAGGTGCAAGGGTGTTTATTGATTTAATTAACAATGTCCACAGCCTTATGGCAAACACCTGTAAGTGATAATGATGGAGTGATACAGCGGCGTGTATTACTTGGTATTTGTAAATCCCCGGGTTTGACCAGTGACCAAAAGTCCAGTTTTACACACCAACACTAAACACAAAACACAAACACAGTTCCTAGTGATAGTAAATAAGTGCAAGTGGTGTATTACAGTTCTCCGTGAAATGCAGGGGTGAAAGTGATGTACAGGTTTATGCTGGCTTTCGTTACAGCTCCGGATCGTGCTATTGGTAGTCTATTAAAAAACAGACGACAGTTAACAAACACTAACAAACACGGTTCACAATACTGCAACACAGACTCCTTGTAGGTTTAAAGCACTAACCATTTACCAAGGAACAGATCACTTACACTATGTCCCCTATTTATACCCTCGCTCATGACCCCTAGGTTAACGAGCGCATCCGCTCCTCCAATCCTCAGATGCCACAGCGTTTACCGTCTGGGTCATTGAGTTTGGGTAACGTAGCTCTGTCCCTTTCCTAAATGACCGACTTCCACCTACCCTAAGGAATAAATTGTCGTGCCATTTAGTTAAGGGTACTCTGTTCCTTTTACACAGTGAACTCACAGGTCGAGAGGGAGATCTAACACCAAGAATCATTCGATCTCTGTCATAGGTACAAAGGGGTATTATGTGGTATTAAAACAGACTTATAGGAGCAAACAAGAGTTGAGAAAAGTTCCATGAATATCACGCTTTATTTAATTCAGTAGATTTTAAAGCTATTGCTACCTTAGGGTTTATTTCAAGATTGTTTAGGGTTCTGTTAATTTGGTCTGATGGGAAAATGAAAAATAACTGAACCATTTTTACCTTTGCCTCATTAAAAGCTCAGCTATAGCCACACTTTTTAAACACATTCACCATTAATTCAGATATTTGTATTTCTGAATTTTAAATGTTGTGGAACAGAGTGAAATGATAAAAAAAGAATAATAATGAACCAGTACCTGTAGGGAAATTACTGATGTGCGCAGTCATGAATGAAATCTGAGACTGAACTAAGCAATAACTTGACATAATGTTGTGCCATGTGAGTGCAGTTTTGGGATTTGATACAGTTACTGGCTCTCATTACAGAACATTATTTTTATGTGAAGGCTTTAATTTAAAATGAGGCAATTTTGTTCTCCTGAAAGAAGCTGTGTGGAAATAATGCCACTAATGTCTAATGGATTTTTGGGATTCAATTTACATTTCTGTCTTAATCTTAGACAAACTTTATGACACCGGTGTTTGAATTTTATATCTGTCTAGTCACCCTGTATATTACATGGAAAAACTTTATAAAAATGCATTCCATATAGTATAAAGGGTTACCATATTAACGTATAAGAAGGCTGATGCTGCCATTAACACATATCAGACATGGCTGTCTGACTGTATGTTTTCAATTGTGTCAGTGACAGCCTATATCAACGATAAATGCAGTTTTAGTACTGTAGTGTTCTTAGATTCTGTGATCTCATGGAAGAAATTATATATACAGATACTGTACCTCCTGCGTACAAGCAGGAGGCACAGTATATCGACACAGTATGTGTCCTGTATCTTGCTGAGAAAAGGTAGTATGGAAATTAAGGGGAAAAACTATTATAAAGAGTTTAAGCCTACATACATGCTTGAAAGTTATTACAGATTTCCATAAGATCCTGGAAAATGCACAGGATTTTCAATGAACTTCTGCTGTGCCTAAAGTATCGCTAAGATTCACAGTGTTGTACCATGATTGTCATGGAAACCGTGCAGTCAGGTCAGGAAGCCAAGCTACACGACTGTGCTCAGTGGGCTAAAAAACAAGAAGCTGTCTTAACAAATTAAAAAGACAGATTTATATATGGAATCGAATTCCATACTGAAGTAAAGTGTGTTTACTAAATGTCTGTAACTCTCTGCAATTCTATGTTCATGGAATATATAAGTAGATTTAATCTGAAATACAACCCCAAATACAGAGCCTTTGCTTCAACCATAATTCTCTGTGTATTTATTGTGATAACCAACCATAACATAGTAAATTATTTTCTGTAAAAACAAACAAAACAAAGAAAAATATGTGATGAACCACAGCTTCCCATCTGTTTTAGAGCTGTGCAACACAATTTCTATACAACTGTGAGGCGTATCTTTTATACGTTGTTTTTTGGCGGGGATGAATGCCACTGAAATGCTTGTTTATTATCTATAAAACTGAGAATGCATATGAATACTTTTATCTAGTAAGCTCATTTCCAATGCATAATATTTAATTTCAGGGCCAGAATGGAGCTGATGGGAAGAATGGATCCAAAGGTGCAAAAGGAGATAGAGGTTTGCAGGGGCAGAAAGGAGATTCGGTGAGTGTGATGAGCTTCGGTGAGCTTGCCTATTGGGGAAGCCATGACTACTGTTAGATGCACAATAGTCCAAGATCTGTTAATCACAATTGCAAGGAGCCTTAGTGCTGTGTTTGGATTTAATGAATGAAATTCTAT
This sequence comes from Acipenser ruthenus, assembly GCF_902713425.1. Taxonomy (NCBI): domain Eukaryota; kingdom Metazoa; phylum Chordata; class Actinopteri; order Acipenseriformes; family Acipenseridae; genus Acipenser; species Acipenser ruthenus. The sequence continues at coordinate 15,192,475 of NC_081202.1, read as the reverse complement.
TTTTTATATTGGATGATTAAATAATTCTTTATTTATTTATGTATTTTTTTATACAGGGTGAAAGAGGTGATCCTGGCTTGCCTGGGGATCCTGGAGATAAAGGAGAAAAAGTATGAAAAATGTGCTAGAGTAGTTATTTAGTTTTTCTGACCATCTTCAAAGACAATTCGTAATCTATTTGTAATACCTTTGTTATCTTAGTAAGTTATTTTGTTGAAATAATTAACCTGCCTATTTAGGTGTTCCAGGTTGTTTGTGTTTTATTTTTCTTATTATTTTGAAGATATTCAAGATTTCAATGCAACATCTTTTTGTCAGGGAGGAGCGGTCCTGGTTTATCACACAGTGTATTTAGCCTGTTGGATTAAAAAAAAATATACAGTTAGTCTCACCTTTTCTTGTTAATCTCGGAATGGGGGCTACAACATCTTGAAAGCTTATCACCAACAGTAATTCAATTTAACATCATTCTGGAGAGTTCTGGCTCCAGGAGGCTACCTTACTGAGCCACTGACAAACAATACCTGCTGTTCAAGTACAAATCAGGACCAGTCTTGTGTAGCTTCTAGCAGCTGAGAAGGTCAAAGGTGGCATTGCTGGAGGCCTTGTTCTGTGTTTCTGAATGAGATTGATATGTTTTTCTGCAGGGATTCCGAGGATTACCGGGTCGTATTGGCACTACGGGGATAGATGGAGAAAAGGTAGGTTTAAAAATGTAGTGTATTTTTTTTTCTTTTGTCTGTTTCCTATTCCCATATGTACAGTTTGTTAAAAGATTAAATCATCTCCTGCACCCTTGACATCCATAAGTTCTGCTCATTATAAATCTACTTTAATGTGGAAAAGTATATATGCAACAACTGAACTTCCCTGAAAGGTGTGTGTGTGTATAAGAACTAAATATATAACTTAAAAATAAATATGTGGCTCTCATTTCTCATTACTATATAACCGAGCAACAAGGTGCATGTGCTTAATTGTTTGGGGTGGGTGGCATATACAGATGACAAGATGAGCTTATGTGCTTGTATGCGGGACTATAAGTACAGAGTTTAAGAGATAGGAAAGTCATTTTTACTATCAACATTTACAATGCTGTTGTACAATAATGCAGGTTAGCTTGTCATAGTTGCATTTATTTTCAGTAACAGAGGGGCCTTTTTAGACATAGATGCATGCTTTATATGAACTCAAGTGTTTTTTAATATGTTGGTGACAGCTTATTGTCTAATCACTACCTGTCTTATTGTCAAGGGTGACAAAGGGCCTCCTGGGAAGCCAGGAATACCAGGATCAGACGGACTGCCAGGGTTAAAGGTTAGTAAACCCATTAAACTTAATTTTAATTGCCAGACAGATAATCCCTTAGGAGAGGTGAGAGGTAGAGGGGGAAAGAAACCCTCTCAGTACCTTAATATAATTCCTAATTACACTTCTCTGCCATTCATTATAGTTCCAGCCAAACATATTGAGCTTGTCCGTGACTCAACAGTGTTTTCCTAATGAACGGAAAACCCCATTTAAAAAAGGTCAATTAGATTCTGTAACTCTTTGGCTAGGGTTGAACTTAATTTGTCTTCTTATTCTCTGGAAGTGGGCAATTCACTATACCTTAAATGACAGTCCATTATGCTGTCATGGACAGGTGCCATTTTATTTTCTCACAGCTTCATGGTTTAACAAGTCTAATAGAGGCCAGAGTTCATATTGAGACCCAATTAGTAGAAGTCATGTCCAAGTCTGAAGCTCCAGCTCCTCGCTTTAACTGGTGTTACATGCTTCATATGTGCAACTGCAGGAATCAATATCTACAACTATTCTTTACAAAAAATGTAATTGTCAATTGTACATGGTTGATCACTGTGTTTAGATGATGCTGCAATAGTGAACACTTTTTACATTTTAGGATTCACTTACTTAAATCTCTGTTCCACATGTCTCCACGTGGGTCTTACTTGAATGATTATTACAATTATTAGACTAAACTTTTAAAAAATAACATATAATATAGTCTAACATTATACAATGCCTTGCATAAGTATTCACCCCCCTTGGACTTTTCCACATTTTGTAGTGTTACAACCTGGAATTAAAATGGATTTAATTAGGATTTTTTGTCACTGATCTACACAATATAGTCCATAATGTCGAAGTGGGGAAAAAAAATCTACATATTACATATTACAAATAAAAAACTGAAAAGTCACCCCCTTTGCTGTGACACCCCTAAATAAGTTCTGGTGCAACCAATTGCCTTCAGAAGTCACATAATTAGTTGAATGGAGTCCACCTGTGTGCAATTAAAGTGTCACATGATCTCAGATTAAATACACCTGTTTCTGGTAGGCCCCAGAGTTTGTTAGAGAGCATATCTAAACAAACAGCATCATGAAGACCAAGGAGCTATCAAAACAAGTCCAGGATAAAGTTCTGGAGAAGCGCCAATCAGGGTTGGGTTATAAAAAAATATCCCAAACTTTGAACATCCCCCAGAGCACCGTTAAATCCATTATTAAAAAATGGAAAGAATATGGCACAACCGCGACTCTGCCTAGAGAAGGCCGTCCACCAAAACTCAGTGACCAGGTAAGGAGGGCATTAGTCAGAGAAGCAACCAAGAGGCCAATGGTAACTCTGAAGGAGCTGGAGAGATCCACAGGAGATGGGAGAAACCGTCCATGGGACAACTATAACCCGGACGCACCACACAGCTGGGCTTTATGGAAGAGTGGCGAGAAGAAAGCCATTGCTGAAAAAAAACCCATATCAAATCCCGTTTGGATTTTGCCAAAAGGCATGTGGAAGACACAGCAAACATGTGGAAAAAGGTTCTCTGGTCTGATGAGACCAAAATTGAACTTTTTGGCCTTAGCGCAAAACGCTATGTGTGGCGCAAAGCCAACACTGCTCATCACCCTGAGAACACCATCCCCACGGTGAAGCATGGTGGTGGCAGCATCATGTTATGGGGATGCTTTTCAGCGCCAGGGACTGGGAAACTGGTCAGGATTGAGGGCAAGATGGATGGAGCCAAATACAGGGAAATTCTAGAGGAAAACCTGTTTCAGTCTGCAAGAGACCTTAAACACACAGCCAAAGCTACACTGGAGTGGTTTAAAAACAAGAACCTGAATGTCTTAGAATGGCCCAGTCAAAGCCCAGACCTCAATCCGATTGAGAATCTGTGGCAAGACTTGAAAATTGCTGTTCACCAACGGTCCCCATCCAACTTGACAGCTTGAGCAATTTTGCCAAAAAGAATGGGCAAAAATTGCAGGATCCAGATGTGCAAAGCTGGTAGAGACCTACCCAAAAAGACTCACAGCTGTAATTGCTGCCAAAGGTGCTTCTACCAAGTATTGACTCAGGGGGGTGAATACCAACAAATGTCTTTTTTTAATTTTAATATTTTTTAATTTTAATTTGTTTAATTAACTTTTGTGTCACAATAAAAAAAAATATTTTGCACCTTCAAAGTGTTAAGTATATTGTGTAAATCAAATGGTAAAAATCCCAATTAAATCCATTTTAATTCCAGGTTGTAACACTACAAAATGTGGAAAAGTCCAAGGGGGGGGGGGGGGGGGGGGTGAATACTTATGCAAGGAACTGTAGCTTGTTTCAGTGTTACCAGTTTTATGTATTTGTCTTGACCATTATCTTTCTTTGTGAAATGAAAAGCAAACAAATGTTATATGCCATGCCATTGATAATTACATTTATTATTACCATTTACCATTCCTCTTTTGCAGTCAAGTAGGATTGCGTGTTCTCTGCTGTCTCTACAAATCAAAATGACTGTTGTGTCATCTACAACTGTGTATATGGAGACAGACTTAAATGTATTCTGTAAGATCCTTTTTATAGCAATGCAAATTTCGCTTTGCTTTGATTTTAGTTTGAAAATATTCTATAAATCTCCAAATAACCAAATGAAAAATAACTCTGACCTTTACAGGGGTTTGTGTTAAAATCAGCTCTTGAGATAATATTATTACTAGTTTATACTATAGGGCACAGATGCAAGGATATTACATTTTGCATTGAAATAAAGGCATGCAAAGAATTAGAAAATGTTTAAAATAAAGTGAAAATGATTTCAACCAGCAACAAACACATTTGCTACATAACATTAAAGTATTTTGTCATTATTGCACATATTTATACACTGATAATAATGGTAATAATACTTTTACAGGGGAAACAAGGAAGCCCAGGGTTGAATGCAACACCAGGAAAGCCAGGAGAGAAAGGAGAGAAGGTACCAAAATCATTTAGTTTTTTTAGGCCCCAGGGAGGACACCTTTCCTTCCACCTCAATTGCATTTAGTCAAATACTTGTCTTTTTTATATTGTTAGAGTATCTTACTGTACCTGAGTTCAGGAGCTAAAATAGACAGTTCCAAAAAACCTTAACCTGTACAGAAATCATTAAGACATTCAATAAAGTCACTTTCAAAGGTCAAACAAAGTTCAAGGTCAACAGAAATCAGTAACGGGTATGCCCACCATTGGCATCGATGACGGCCTGACATCTCCTGCCCATGGATTGAATCAGAGCCTGGATAACATGCCGGGGAATGGCAACCCACTCTCGCTCAAGTGCCTGAAAAAGTCCTTGTAACGTCTGTGGCTTGGGGTGACGTTGTCACACACGTCGATCAAGCTCGTCCCACAAATGCTTAATGGGGTTCAGATCTGGTGATCGAGACCAGGGAAGGGAAGTGCTTGAACATTGTTCTGAGTGAGGAAAGCTGTGGTGACCCGGGCTGTGTGTGGTTGTGCATTGTCATGCTGGAAAATTACGTTATGATGGTTCATGAATGGGATCAGCTGTCAGGTTGCCTTGAACATGAACAAGGTTGGTTCTGCCACTGTCTGAGATTGCCACCCACACCATGACACTCCCACCACCAAATCTGTCAACCTGTCACACACAATTAGCCGCAAAACGTTCATGACGTCGCCTGTATACTTTCAAATGTCCAATAGCATTATTCCGTTGCAAGCTGAGAACCCTCCACTTTTCTAGCAACATCTCGGCATGTTGCACGTGCAGTGAATAAGTCTTAAGCAAATGGTGTTAATTTGAGGAATATTCAGTTTTACATTTTGGCGTATGAGTTTTCATTCGTGACAATGTGACACTGTCAACAAAACATGTTTTGATCAAGTTTTTTTAAGAGATTGAAGAAAAAACATCTGCTATGTGTTTCTTTTTTGAAGGGTATATTTACTGTTTATGAATTCCATGTGTTTGAGACATCAATGTAAAAACCTGTGAGCTCATTTAGAGAGCATTAACACATGTTACATAACTGTATACTGTAGAATCTATAGCTTAAAACATAATAGAAGGAAACCAAAACAATAAAAATGTACAGAAATATATACATTTTTATCTAATCGCAAAAAAACTCCAGTGTTGGACATTAACTTGAAATTTGACCTTGTCACCTTCTAAACACGTTGCCTTCTAATCATGGTTCAAATGAAATTACTGGATCAAGTTTCCTTTTGTTTTGCTGGCACTGATATGCATTAGATAGTGCTGGCACTTGCTAATATAAAGACTCTTTGGCAAGCAAATATAACTAAAGAGTAGCCCTTGAACTCATGATCAGCACACCTTAACACAGACTTAACAAAAAATAAACCAGTGCAAGCACATACAGAGGGTCCTCATAATCACAGTGAAATGCAATCTGAAACTTATATACAGTATGAGACTAGAAGTGTAAAATGCTATGTTTTTAATAGTTACAGTATCATTTTCACCATGTAGAGTGTGATAAACAGACAGACATGTGGGTCAGTTAAATAGTTAAATTAAATGTATAATTACATTTTTTGTAATACTTAGCATAAGTCATACTAGATACTGTACTTTATAGAACACTAACCATGTAATGGTTTAAAATAGGTGCATTATATTGATAGGACTATGTGGGTATTTTAGTATGAAATTAAGTGGAGCAACAATCTATTCACTGGACATGATCGAGGAAGAGACCTCAGGAATTGATAATAGAAGATATGTGCTTATAACTTGGCTTGCAGAGCCACCCTCGTGGAAGTGAGACCGAACTGTTATTATTATTTTTTTTTTTTTTTATTTCTTAGCAGACGCCCTTGTCCAGGGCGACTTACAATTGTTACAAGATATTACATTATTTTTTTTTACACATTATTTATTTTTTACATACAATTACCCATTTATACAGTTGGGCTTTTACTGGAGCAATCTAGGTAAAGTACCTTGCTCAAGGGTACAGCAGCAGTGTCCCTCACCGGGGATTGAACTCACAACCCTCCAGTCAAGAGTCCAGAGCCCTAACCAATACTCCACACTGCAACTGTTCAGTCCCCAAGGCTGGGAAACAGCCGATACTTCCCCCAAGGGGGATCTAGAGGAGAGAATGAGAAGATGACAGCGATAGTTAAATTTGGCCGGGGGTCCCCCTTAACTTGCAGAGAACATTCCTTACGGAGGACAAATCCAGCAGCGCCTGGGCTTCTAAGGTTTAGAAGTGAGCTTCACTTACCCCCAAGAGGGAGACCATTGCAGAATAGGGCACAGTTGCAGAGGTGGAGCCGAATAGAAGAGGAAAGCGTAGTGGGGGAGGATGGTGGGAAACAAAAACACAAGACAGAGAGCAAACTCAAGGCTTGGGGTTTAATAGGGGATTAACAGATGTTACTGGTAGGAAGGAAGTAGGGGGAGGAGCCCTCGTTCATGCCCCCCGAATAACACACAAGTTTACAATTGGGTTAAAAGCGTTGCCTAACAGTCAAAATAAATAGATTGTTTAAATGTGTATGCACACCAACAGTATGCATAATAAACAAATAAATACCACACTGCATTGTTACTCACCAGTGTTGCATACTGCATATGATGGATGATTTTGGCTGTAAAGACTTAAAGTCAAAAGGGAAGCACATACATTTTCCATTAATATGACAAACATATTGTAAAAAAAATAAAATAAATGTAAATCAATGTAAACATGGCATTAGAATATACTGTACATCTGTCTACCTTCTATAAAATAAAATATTTTGATCAACCAAGAACATACAACCATGAACGTTTGTAAGAACTGTCGTGTCTCTTTCTCAAACTTTGCATTGGAACTCAGCATAAATACATTGAGCTTACATCATTACATGGCATAGAAATCAGAAATATATATATATATATATATATATATATATATATATATATATATATATATATATATATATATAGCTCTTTGAAATGTATGTATTGTACTCTACAGGTAACTGTGTATATAATTATTCCAACACGACTGAGAAAATTCCCCATAAAGAAGCATTGCATAAGCCTGGGTATCTTGAGGCACAATGGGCATTTAACAGTACTTTGGCCATTGATCACCACACAGGGGTCTGTGATACTAATACAAAAATAATAATGATAATAATAAAGACAAAAAAGACTATGGGTCTCGAAATGTGACTAGCAATCCGGGTAATTAGATACATAAAAATGGAATACAATCTATTAAATCACAGTAAGTAAACCCACGCACCATGTAGATCACCTGCCATGAAGATCACCTACCATGAAGAGTATAATAAGATTTGAAACAAAGCAGACAAGACATTCCAAATTCCAAAGTGGATGAGGAGTTTCACTTTAGAACCATTAATAACTTTTTTTTACATTGTTTCATTTAAGATCCTAACAATTGCACTTGGCACTTATTTTTCACGCTCAACTGTTATAACATTGCAATCGCGTTGGGTATTCTCAAGAACGAAATGCTAATGTGGATGACAGTAATGTGATATGAAGGCATATTTTGGTTTTACATGTTGGAAATGACAATCAAATGACCCTTAACTAGCTTCCACTGGCTTTTTACTTTGGGAAGTAGCTATGTGTATTGCCAGTATAATAAACAATAAGGTTTACTGTAGACCCCAATGTAACCTGTCTATAGGAGGCTAGAAGTGTATGATAAAAGTTTGGTTAATACTGGTGAAAAATCAAGACAATTATCATGTTCACCTGGTAATAACACATGTGTAAACCAAATACAAAAACAATAATACTTGATGAACACAGAAAGAAGACAAGCGTTGAATTGACAACAGAACTGGCAGAAGGCACAGGTGTCGTCTATCAAATCAGCAGTATGATGGTCACTCTTGAAATCAGGACTTAAATGATGTGTTGCAGTAAGAATACCTGTTAAGAAAGGGGAACCAGACTAAAAGGCTAAAATATGCACAAGAACACAGAAATTGGACTATGGAACAATGGTTGATTTGTTGGTTTACAATATATTTACTGTATTGAAATCCCATGTGTTTGAGACAGCAATGTAAAAACCTGTGCGTTCATTTAGAGAGCACTAACACACGGTACTGGACCATATACTGTTGAATCTATAGCTTAAAAGACATAATGGAAGGAAAGCAAAACAATGAACATTTACAGAAACCTGTACGTTTTTATCTAATCGCAATAAAACCCTCAGTGTCGGCCATTAACTTGATAGCTGACCTAGTTACCTTCCAAACACAGTGCCTTCTAATCATGGTTCTATTTCTTAAATGAAATTACATGTGTAAGATTATTTTATACTGCACAACAAAGGGTTTATATAAAACCCATAAGTGTGTAGGGTTATTTTAGATTTCTGTTTTATTATTTATTCTGCTGTGTCGAGTACAGTTTTGACAGTGTCTATTCTGGGCTTACTGTCAAGGGCATAAGATAAGCGGAGACAGAATCCCATGACATCAGCAAAAACGTATCATGCGAGGACAAAAAAACTGGAGCCATGCCACGTCCTCTACTCTCGCTGTGTATTATCTGCTTAATACAACATATTTTTAGCCACATATGTAGAAATTAGCTAAACTGGTTAGGACATTGTTTGTATTTGAAATGTGCATGTCTTGTGCTTTGAGATGAAGCTCTCTCATGTATAAAGAATGACGCAGCTAAGTGTCCCAGGCCCAGGTCTAAACTATACTTTTTTATTACATTTACACGTTAGTGGTGTGTGTTTTCTTACACATGCCACTCCTGCTGTACCTGTGCATGTATCACAGTCATAGTGATGATACTATACTCCTTAAGTGGTGACACCAACCAAACAAAATAAAATGCTCTTGTGATTCTTTACCCACCCCCATGAGTGCTGAGCTATGTCCATTTGAAAGCAGTCAATAATTATTTCAGTGATTCTGTGAAAATAAATTGTGTCAGAAACTAAAATATCAATATAAAAAGGAGAATGCTCTCCCTGTTGAACAATACTTGAACAACATTCATCCCTTATACATGGGCATATTAATTCATCTTCCATTTTTTAGATCATTTCAAAATGCCAGAATGCATCACTTCAACATGTATTCATACAGCAATGCTAAACATAGATGACTTGCAAAACAGAATATTGTGTTTCTTTTTTAAACGTTTTCTGCTGTAATATTTTTGTTTGATTTTTTTTTCTTTTCTACAGAGTTCCACAGGGTTTCCTGGATTTCCTGGTTTTAAAGGTTCTGCTGGATTACCTGGAAAACATGGAGAAATGGGAAAACCTGGACCAGAAGGAGCAAAAGGAGAACCTGGACCAAAGGTATTTTATTGGTGACAATATAACCTGCTTTTTTATGAACAGTTATGCTTTTTAATATCAACATGTATTATATGGAAGTGTCATGAAATGACTTTAATTCTGTTTAGACAATTGGCCGTACTTGGCGGTGTAAAATATAGTGTCACTCATCATGACTGTGCTGGAGAACAAATTCATTATTGTTGCTTGAAGTATAAAGATGCAGAATAAACATAATATATTCAACCAGAAGTACTGTAAGAGTGATTCACTTTCAAGGCTTGTGATATTAGATGGATACCACAGATGTTTAGTGAGTGGATTACGATTTCAGGTACTTGCTTTCATGAGCAAATTACTGAAATATATTTTAAGGGATCTGTTTTAGTAAGGATGATTTTGAAGTCCATTTCTGGCTGGAATCTGGATGAAGTGGGTACAGCACAAGCAGCCATTAAATGTTGCTACAGGCTAATCAGGGATTCATTATGCGATCGGCCTGTGTCGTATGGTCACCCTGAAAACGCATGGTTTTGATGTCTTTGGCAGTCAGAGCCGTGACCATGTTTGGCTCCACATTCTGAAATGAAGAGCTTCACAAGACACCGTTCATGGAAACAAACATCAGAAACACTGTTTACATATGTCACTCCCAGTAAATGTCAGGCTTAAAAGAAGTGTCTGTCACAAAAAAGTCACTTCTTGCACTGAATCACTCTGAAATTACTCTAAAGACTGAAGACAAGAAACCTTTTTTTTGTTGAAATATGTGTTTATTACATTATTAATGGAATTGACAGGCGGTTACATATATATATATATATATATATATATATATATATATATATATATATATATATATATTCTAATAAGCTGAAGTGTGGTATGTCTCCCATCTGCATGGAACTTGTTACTTTGAGACACGTTTTAGTGGTCTGCTATTAATCTGGTTCTAAATGAACTTAAACCAGACCCCAAATTAAAGCGCTGTCCAGGTAGTTGGAATTTTAGATATTGAATTGCCTTGCTGATTTGCATGCTTTTCAGGGTTAGCTAACTCACTAAAAATAGTTTGATGTTGATCTTTATAAAAAAAAAAAAAAAAAGTTTTTAATTCAATTTGCATTTGTCTGACAGGAGGTAGGGTAAATTATTTATCAAGACTAACATGGATAAAAAAGTATAGCACATCCACTTTGGCTTCAGTGCTTTCAGCATGACAGTGTATGTGTCATGTACAGTGGGATGCTTCAGGTAAGTTGTACTGCCTGTTAAAGAGCTGACCCATGGTTTACCACACACACATCTAGTTATGTAGCACTCTACTGCACTATGTGTGGTGACATCACGGACCAGGAAGTACCAGAACCAAAACAATGGATGTGCGGGTGAAGCTGAATGCTACTGCGCTCAGCGTATTTATTAAATAATAAAACAAAAGATTTAAACAAACAAAACACAAAACAAAAAGGCGCGTTGGCCAAACAAATAGAAACAAATAAGCGTGCTGGTTTTAGCACCAGCACGATACTTAGCAGTTGTTTTTTAAATGTACTTTCTCTCTCCTCGCTCTCTCCGCTCCTCGCTCTCTCCGCTCCCCGCAGCACGGACAGCTGCAGGTTCTTATACTCTGGCCGAGGGGTTAACTAGCTGTTAATTATCTTATTACCCGGCCACAGTCTGCACGAGTTTAGTAAGGATGCGTGACTGTCAGCTAGTTAAATACTCAGTAGCTGATCAGCCATGCATCCTCACAAGGTTTTTAAAAATACAAAAACAATAACAAATACGCGGCGCTTTTATCCGCGCCGCAAACAATACAAAAACAGTGCACAAATATACAGGGGCGGGACACTCCGCCACATGCACCCACACATTATTCATTGTATGTATGTGGAATTTGTATTTTCGCATCAGGTGTGCTGTTCCTAACACCAGAGCAGAACCCAGGTTTACTTTTATGTAACCTGAGATTACATTCAGTTCATGTTTTACCTCATTGCACTGACCTGATCAACTCAGAGTCTGAAGTCTGGGGTCTGAAAACAAAAACTGCCATTATAGCTTTGGAACCCACCAGTAGTATGGATCAGTACCTCCAGTGTCAATCAGTTTAAAATAATGTTTTAAGACCTAGGGTAGTAAAGGAATCCAGGGTAAAATAGGTTAATTTCTGTAAAATTATATTTTTTTTTTCAGGATTCTTAGAGTATTTTATAAGGTTTGCAAAGATTAAAAAGAATGCTCCTCTGTGAGACAACACATTATAGCTAATTAAACAGATTGAAGGAATTGACATCCCACACTTCTAATTAAAAATGTGTTACTTGAAACTAAGTAATTGACAAAAATCTATTAGGGATAGCACAGTTAACGTATGTATGGTTGTGTGGGTGGCAGATGGAATAATTAATGTACTGTAGGAAATCCGGTACTAATTTCATGGAAATTTGCAGTTTCCAAGGCGGCCTTTTGCAAAATTCTCCTTTCAACTATGATATTGAATCTCTTGATGAAGGTCAGGAAAGATTAAAAAAAAAGGTAATCTTCCCTTTAAAAGATTCAATATTTTCAGGGAACATTACACCATATAACTGTGATACTAAAATCCTTCAGGCATGCACAGTCTGTATACCACTTGCAAAATCCTCCAAGCATGTACAGTCTGTATACCACTTGCAAAATCCTCCAAGCATGTACAGTCTGTATACCACTTGCAAAATCCTCCAAACATGTACAGTCTGTATACCACTTGCAAAATCCTCCAAGCATGTACAGTCTGTATACCACTTGCAAAATCCTCCAAGCATGTACAGTCTGTATACCACTTGCAAAATCCTCCAAGCATGTACAGTCTGTATACCACTTGCAAAATCCTCCAAGCATGTACAGTCTGTACACCACTTGCAAAATCCTCCAAGCATGTACAGTCTGTATACCACTTGCAAAATCCTCCAAGCATGCACAGTCTGTATACCACTTGCAAAATCCTCCAAACATGTACAGTCTGTATACCACTTGCAAAATCCTCCAAGCATGTACAGTCTGTATACCACTTGCAAAATCCTCCAAACATGTACAGTCTGTATACCACTTGCAAAATCCTCCAAGCATGTACAGTCTCTATACCACTTGCAAAATGTCTGTTTCTAAGTTTTAGAAAATCAGTTGCTTGGCACTATCAGACAGATGCCTGCTGGATAGTGGCAACTTTGATATGTGTCTGAAAATGTTATAACTGAAATACACTACATACCACTGACATAGTTAATGTATTCCTTTGGCTATTACACCTTTAGACTGAATGATACATTCTCCATTTTGTATAATTCTGTATTAGCAAGAATATTAGCAATGCTTTACCCCTGCTTAAAAATCTGGTGCTTTCACAAGGCTATTTTAATAACAGAGCACTTTATACAAACTGTAAAGAAAGATCCCTAATAGCTTTAATATATACAACATCTTGCGGGGAAAACTTTTTTGTTTCCTTTATAAATTCATTTTACAAAATCAAAGGGTCTTTCTGAGTTAAAAAGAAGAGTATACAATCATATTCTTTATATATTTTGTGTTTTACAGGGTAATCGTGGCAAGAGGGGAAGAGCCAAACTATGCCAACGAGGAGAACCAGGAACCCCAGGTTCAAGAGGAGAATATGTGAGTGTTCTTCACTGCAGTTATAAGTAAAATGAAAAAAAAATCACTAGGATTCTCTCAAGAGTGTACTGGAGCAGTGCTGTGATGCATTGCCGTTAGCTCTATAACTGCATGTGTGAACTAGAATGACTCTTTAGCACAGAAGTAGCTGGTTTGCTCCCAGCCTTCATCTGTGTTACATAGCTACCTCCGTAACACAGACATGTTATTTATTTGAACAAAGTAACAAATATTGTGCTTGGATAGATTCTTCTTTTCATTTCTATTTCCTATAAAAATCAAAATGATACTGGCATACAGTACATAATATGACACATCTGCTATAAATATAATGAATGTCCTTTATTGTAAATGTGCTTAGTTTTTGTTAATTTGATTACTCTGTATTGATTCCTTGTTTTGTCAGGGTGAAACTGGCCCAGAAGGGCTGAAAGGAGAGAAAGGAGACCCTGGACTCTCAGTAAGTATTATGATCTTACAGTTTGTACTGTAACCTAAGCTCTGTGAAAAGTACTGTGCAACAAACTTGTCCGTTTTTTGCCAAATTAAATAATTCCTTGAAAATGTTTTTTTGACAAGGTTAAATGGGTTGAATTATGAAATCTAAACTAATAAATTGTATTCGGTAATTAGTTTAGAAGCATGTGAATCAATCAGATCTAGAGAATGTTCATTCCCCCGCAAGTTGCATAAAAATAGGTTTATTATAGGCAAAAATAAACCGGACCATACGTGCAGTCTACATATCCACTTTTTCTGGCTTTAAAAAAAAAAAGTCACAGAAATGGTCCCGCATTCACACAACTTGAACATGTGACCTAATATTAAACTATGGCCGAACTTTTGTTTGTTTGTTTTTATGATAAATAACGTTTTGTTCACTAATGGAACAAATCTGTGACAAGAAGGTCTTTCATACGCATAAAGGGTAAATTACAGTGTACCAGTGACTTAATCCGCATCAAATTTACTAAAATGCGGTCTAGCAAATCCTGCAGATCTGTACTAAATTAGTCCTAATTGCATCGTACCAAACAGCTAATCCTGAAAATGTGTTTAGCTGACCTGAACAAGTGGAACAAGTTAGACCGGTAATGAGGACTAACCCATAATAAGCCATTACAAATGCGGATGGAAATTCACAATTTAAATTGTAACGACAAACTAGGACATTTAGGAGTACATTGTCATTACTAGCATGTGATAAAAAAAATAAAATACAAAAAACTACATTGAAGATATTGAACCGGCAAAAAAGTCAGATGAAAAGGTATGAAAAAAAGCAAATAATAAATATATTAAAATAATAAAGGCGTTTTTATTACATTAGGCGTGATTCCGGGAAACACATTTAAGTAAAAGTACACCTATATTCATGATATAATTGTCTTTTTATGCACATTCCGCACACGGATCATACTTGCATTTTTAACTTGCCGGTAGCCTATTGCTGCTTGACACTGAAAGTTAAGTTCTAAATGTGTTATTTATAGTTAATACACATTACACTGACATTTCAGGTTAAATTGAATACATCAAACGTGCATGCTTTTTATTAGGCTATTTAAATACACATTATCTTACCATGTAGCACTTTATTGAGGTTTTGACAATATTCTAAAAAAACAAAACCAATCTCTTCAGAACGTTTTGTTCCTCAACCATAATAAATTAGACAAAAAGGAAAAGGGTGCCTCATTGCTCTATTTAAACTACCGTATACATTCACTGTCTACCTAAGACAATTAAGAATTGCGCAATATATCAACACTATACTAAGGTACATTATAGCATTACATAGTGCAATTGTCAATTTTATTAAGAATAGTTCTGTGACTCAGCGAGCAAACCTTACTTGAACCAAATGCTTCAAAGAGTTCACTTTTCACGTCACTCATTTTTAGACGTAATTTCAGCGAATAATGGCGCTGTCTTAGTGTTAAAGTGTGCTGTACAAACGTAGGACGAGCAAGCGTGCGACTCTTATACTTCATAGTACTAAGTTAGTCCACCTGAACAGGATCACCTCACGTCCGATTTGGTACGCGGCAATCGGGATCTTGTTTAGTCCGATTTAGCGTGGTGATTACCTTCTGGTACGCTGCAATCAGGATAAACAAGTGTACTAACTTTAGTCTAAGCAAGTGGAGTAAACCTGCTTAATCCGCTAGTTAGACGCATCAAGTGGACTATATTTGGTACGCCGCATTCGACCCATGTATTGTCCATCTGTCCTCTGACCGATGTATTGGGCTTCAAATCAGACTACTACGACGCCTGGTACCATAATAATAATAATAATAATAATAATAATAATAATAATAATAATAATAATAATAATAATAATGAAAATAAATACAACTGTACAATTACTACGAATAATGATGATAACAATAAAACTGTTGGATATATAGGCATGTTCAATAACTCTAACCTATAGATTTTACAAGTCCAACCTTTATTTTACAACGGAGTTGCTGGAGGTCAGTCTGGTAACCATTTATCAAAACAAGACCTGTTTTGTAATAGGACAGCCCATCTCTAGTATGTCCAATAGGAATGCACGGGCGGGGGCATGTATGTATTTCCAGTCTTTTGGACCGTTTCCATGTCGTGTCTGGTGTAGATGCAGCCTTATTAGCACCTTTTTTTCTGAAAAGAGAAAACCTGAAATAAATACAGCATTCAAATTCATTTGCTTTTAGATGAATTAATGATTTTTTCACTAAAAAAAAAATACACTGAAGTTAAAGGCTTTGTGAATTCTGTCATGTTTTGTAGTGCTTTAATGGGAAAACACAGTTTAGGAAACAAGATTAAATAAAGCACTGAGGCTATACCATAATCAACATGACTCATTAGTCACTGCATATAATCAAGTATTAAAACAACAAAATTACATTCCACCGTTTGTATTAAAGCAAAAATTATAGGGGGCGGGGGGTCATGAAAGTGGTATAAAAACACATGAATTCAAGCGTTACATGACCTGCATTAGGTAAGGAAGGACTGCAAATGGCACGTACCATTTCAGAAACAATATAGATGTGTACAAGAAGTCTAGCTGTTTAATTATTTAACAAAAAAAAAAACACTGTTGGTTGCTACAAATTCTTTAATAACCCTTTTACAAAGCTCAGTTGTCCGTCGGGACAGTCAGTTATTCATAAAACCTATTTTCATTGACATATCTACTGTATATTGTAGTGGAAAGTCGAGGTTACATCACAAATTTTATTTTTTTATTTTTTTATTTAGTGTGTCCAATTATTATTTTTCCCCCGATTTTTCTCCCAATTTTAAATAATCGCATGGTATAGTTTTCAAAATGTCACATTGTTTTAGTTGAGTTTTGGTCCAGCTTTCACCCATGTCCTCCAGTAAATTAGCATGTCCAGCTGTTGTCTTCAATGAATAAAGTAATTTGTGGCTACTTACTTATAACCAGTGAGTCCTCGTAATCTCAAAAGTAAGAATGTAAAAACATGTAAAATAGTGCATGTACTGGTTAAAATATTTATGAAAATGTATTAGATTATAGCTAAATCAATTTGAAACATCTATATGATAAATATGTGGTAGATTTGTGCTAAATGAAGCCAGTTATCATGTTCTCCGTGTAGAGTGTGACAGGCAGAGATGTATAGACTGACAGACACAATTAGGCAAAACTGCAAGAGAAAGGCTGACGTGACATTGCCAGTACAGGTATGTTTCAGTCAAAAAGCAGTGTTACAGTTATCGTTAGCATCATAAAAATACATGTCTCCATGCTCCTAATGCCAG
Source organism: Acipenser ruthenus (assembly GCF_902713425.1). NCBI lineage: Eukaryota > Metazoa > Chordata > Actinopteri > Acipenseriformes > Acipenseridae > Acipenser > Acipenser ruthenus. The sequence continues at coordinate 15,175,430 of NC_081202.1, read as the reverse complement.
CCCCTGGTTTTATTTCAATAAGTGTGTCTGATTCATCCCCACGTTATATCTCTCCTCTCATTTTGTGGCACCTTCATTTTTTAGAATCTTTTAGATTTGATGCTACGTAAGAGAAACCATTTGTCCACGCTTCTCCGAACATAATTAATTTTAGATTTTATTTTCATGTTAACTTTTGCAAACAATATGTTTTACAATAGGTTATCATCTAAGCATTACGTGAAGATGAGTTTTATATGCTTAATACATTGATCTTTAACCTGCCATTTATAGCAGTTATCTACACGCATTGTTAGCCTACATGCAAAACACTAAATAGTGAGTAGGCCCGTCGGTAATTATGGAAGCGAAAAGGAGGTTGTCGTCATGACGCTGTTGTAAGTGGTCCTTTAAAAAGGACAACACCACTGTAGCCTGTCAGCAGTTCATTAACTGTGCACCACCCACAAACATCTTACTTTTAGAAACAATAATCAACCGAAGTCTAAACTAGCAAAACTATATACCTCTGAATTCTTATATTCTTTATTGGCTGGAAATGCTTTTAAAGAAGAGCAATTCAAATGTATTTTATATATATATATATATATATATATATATATATATATATATATATATATATATATATATATAATGTGTGTGTGTTTTTTAATTGACATACTTGCTAATTTGTCATTGTATTCTTATTTGGTGTAGGAGGAAGATGTAAAGGAGCTAATCATGAAAGAGATCAGTGACAAATGTGGTGAGTAAAAATATAAATGATAGCTGGTAATTTGAGTGTGCTGTATGTAATGCTGATTGAAACAATTTGATTTCCTGCACAAATCTACATAAGGACGTGTGAGGTGCTGCCAGTATGTCATGACTACCTATTAATCTGACCCCCAGATTTATTTTTTTAAATGTCAGAGTAAGTATCAACACCAGCCTGCTGAAATAAATCTCCCTTGAAGTGTTTTCATCATGATCTTTGCTGTCATTCTCACTCAGTTTATAGAATATTTAAAACAAAAAACAACTGAGTTAAAATAAATCACCAGTTACAATTTGTATTGTATTATAGTTCTGAAAAACAACATTCTGTATATAGCTTATACAGCGCCTTATCATGCCTTGAAATTACAACCTACATCAGTGTAAAACAAAAAAAAAGTCCACTTGGCCTGTACACAATAAATTAAATCAATGATGTATCCATATCTAACAATTATTTGATGCTATTCAATGTGTATTTTGATCTGACTTAATGATGGACACTTAATTATTAATATATGTATCCATTTACGCAGAATATTATTTGGCTACTAATTCTGAGTACACTACTGACAAAATAATATTAATAAATCATCTCATGTGAACCACATTTACCATTAAACTTGTTCCTGGTGGACCCATGTTTTAGTCAAAGGATTTTTATATTCCTCTGCAAGGCTCTTCTCTTGGTTATGGTTGCCTTGACAACCTCTTTATAATGAACCAACATACGGTATACATTGCATACAGCATGGAGTAAAGGGGCCTGTGTGCATCCTAAATATCAATCCAAAAAAATAGCTATAAAATATAGATACAAATGTAAACAAAGCTCTCTTGGCATCTCCTTATTAGCATACGGACACCATGAATTGCTGGATGGTGTCCAGAAACAGCTCAGCAGTGACTTGCGCCTCTCTGTAATTGCTTATTTTGTGGAATTCTTCATCTGCTGTAATTTTCAGCTGTGATTCATGCTGAAAAGGAAAGGAACTACCACCGACTAGACCATCTGGTGTTCCCTTTTACAAAGTATGGATGCAATGAAGCAGAAGTATTTTTAAATATAACAATGAATAAAAAAAAAATGGTTATTGTTTGTACCATTATCAGGGCTCTAGCAATTTTGGGGGTCCTTATAAAATAAATAAATAAATAAATAAATAAATGGGTGCCCCCTTTACACATACATTATTACCATGAAAAAAGCTGTTTGTCTATGGGTATGTGTCAGTGTAGAGGTTCCTGACGGAAGGGGTGAATTCTCTTTTTAATAGGGGCAGTGGGGCACCATAGAAAACTTCAAACATCAGGTTTTCAATACACAATCTAGAACTGTACATAAACATAAAAGCCATATTGTCTACTTTATAAGTAAACAGATTATGTTCTATCTATATATAGACCCACATTTACAACAAAACACATTTCATTCCATAATATTCCAGTACATAAGATTCATTGATCCCCAGTCTATGTGAGATTGAAATAAAAATTATACAAACATGCAGTGTTTTAAAGTATTAATTGTTAAATGTGTTTATTCTTTTAGGTGATTACTTCTCTAGGTGCTCTAAGTGTACCACCAAGTAAAAGCTTTGAATTTGTGAGTTTCCTCCCAGGGGTGTTACAATTGCATTGAAAGTCATTTGGTAGAACTTCAGACCTTAATAACCGCTACGTATGAACTAGACTCAAAGCAATCGTAATGCCTCATATCTATGTATTTGTTTGTTTTCAACAAAGGGAAAGACTTTCTTTTAGTTGTAAGCTCTGTCAACCCAGACCAAGACCACAGTACAGATTTTGGGGAAAGGAAAAAAGAGACCCTTACTCTGATTCAGCCATTTGTAGAGGATACTGAAGAAGAAAAAGAATATGAAGATGAGGATGAAGAGGAGGAGGAGGAGGAGGTGCGTGTGCCTAATGCATTGGAGAGTACTGCAGAGCCTGAACATTTTGACATCCACGCCAATTTCACAGGTAAATCAAAAGTTTTCTTCTTAACATTTTAGCACATGTAATGAGCAGTGTCCTATGAAGTACTGCTGTTACAGATTTTATTTATTTATTTATTTACATTTTTATAGCACCTTTAACCAAGATTCTGACCCCTGCAGGTGAAACGAGGTTAATAGGTTTCTGAAGGTGCTTGAATGGGTGCGCCCTCGCCACCGTCATCTTACATTAATACATATATCACCAAGGTTAAGGGGGAGGACAGATTTGTTCGTAACTGTAGAAGATGCTAATATGTAGCAGAAGACATGCTTTTTTGTGCAGTGGTTAAGATGTTTGCTTGGGGAGTGCGTGGTTGCTAGTAATACTGTGATACACAAAGCAAACTTCAGCCCTGGACTGAACAGAATTCCAATTAAAAATGCACACACCATAGGAAATAACAATCACCAGTGAGGATTTGGCATTCCCCTCCTTTCCATTTGGCTGCCTGGTATCCATCTTGGGGATTTTATTTGCTATCACAACTCATTGCTCAATGAAAACACCTCTTACAAGCATGTGTCACAATTCCCCAGGATTCTTACATTCTTACATGCACAGGGAAAAGGTTTTATTTGGGATTTCAAGTTCTGATCTCAAACTCAAATCTAATTATTTTGATTTAAGTGGTAGTAATGTTTTTTTTTACTGAATGAGACAGTATCAAAGTTTCACTGCTGGAGTAGAAATTAACATCTAAGTGAAGCAACTTCCTACTCAGTGGTAATTTTAGATTATTTTGAATAATGAAAGTGTTGATCAGACTGATCAAAGGGATGGAACCAAAGCACAGCTGCCTTCCATTGGTGAGACACGAACCTTTAGCTTCAGTGTATGTATTTCAAAGGCACTTACCCTTAAAAGAAAAGCCTATATATAAACCTGAAACAGGGTTATATACTCCCTTAACTTCCTGCTGTGAAAGGGCAGTGCAGTTGAATATTGTCTATATGTTAGGATTTTGAAGTTCCATTTCTTGTTAATTATCTGTATAAAGTTTTAGAAACAAATTGTGAATTCAAAATTCTAGTTGCATGTCAATAACTCAACTTTAATCAGTTATATAAGCTTGTGTGTCTGTGTTTTGCACCTTTTTATAAATCAGACTAAGGACACTATTATCAGCATGCAGGTACTGTAGAATAAAATAATAATCTGACAGCCTTACAAAATGAGTGCTTATGAAGGATGAGTGCTTATGAGTGCTAATATACAGTAATTATCTTGGAGCAAGTGTCACATTGCAGACATTTCCATGACATTTATCAAGTACTTGTTATCTTGAGAGAATCATGGTGAGCCTGTAATGGACAGTATTGAAAGTGTCAAATTTATGTTTAATATGCATTCCTCATTATTTCTATTAAATGAATTTATGTGCAGAGTCAGAAAATGAGTTGATAATGGAACAATCTCAGAGGAAGAAGCGGCTTGCTCAGAGCCTCTTAACAGGTAAAATGCCATCTATTAACATTAATTTATTGAACTTATACTCCAAATTAGAAAGATGTATTGTTTTAGCACAGAGAATCCTTTTTAAATACTTATGTATTAAACCTGTCAAACTACTGGCATCGTTGCAAAAGATCACAGGCTACAGCTAAAATATTATATATACATAATATTATATATTATATATAAATATTATATATACATATATATATATATATATATATATATATATATATATATATATATATATGTTGGGCAGCTGGCTCTTTGAGCTATATATATATATATATATATATATATATATATATATATATATATATATATATATATATATATCATATTTTCAGGACGTTTCGGGCAAAAGCCCTTCTTTAAACAGCTGAAACGTCCTGAAAATAAGATTTTTTAATCTTTTTAAAAAAATTGTGTACATTTAAAAAAAAACAACTTTTCTTTCATATGCCTATATACTGTGTATATATATATATATATATATATATATATATATATATATATATATATATATATTAGCTCAAAGAGCCAGCTGCCCAACGTTTCGATATGTTGTACATATATATATAGCAAGAGCCCAATGTTTCAATATGTTGTACATATCTTTCTCAAGGGAGCATGTGTTTGAATCAAAACATAGGAGGCATTTATAGGTTTTTGACGTCATGACAACTACTTGTTATTGTTTATATTGAAATCCATGATTTATTCTTACATGATGTAATGGTGTTCTATATATTGTGACATCATTTTTATTTCTATCTTCTAACTTGACTTTAGAAGATAGAAGTAAAATTGACTTCCCTGCATTTTTTAACGCAAGACTGAACGTGAGAGTATATGTGTACATGTGTTTGAAGCACTCGCCCAGAGGACTACTGAGACACAGACATCAACTAGTCCTCATCAGATTTAATCTGCCTCAGGCAAGCGGGAGTTTCTAACCCTATATATATATATATATAATATATAAAGCAAGTAGACAACTAATTGGCTTTATGTGACTTTTTAAAATATCGTTTCAGTTTTTAGAAAGAGCTTGTCCCGTTAAAATACAGAACAACCAACTTCAAAGCAGGGCTAGTCATAGCTGGAATTTCCAACAGGGATATCATGTACATTTTGTTAGATATGGGACAGAAACAGAAGGCACTTTAATTAATCAGATGCTTGTTGTTAGATTGTATATAGTGCTTCATTAATCTATCAAAATGATAATTTAACCTTTTTAAATGTTTCATACAGGCATTTTTACACACCCCTGTAATCAACCTATGAATGAGGGGTCTTGCTTCCATTATACTCTACTCTGGTATTACCACCCAAAATCAAATGAGTGCAGACCCTTTGTGTATGGAGGTTGTGGAGGGAACAGAAACAGATTTACATCCAAACAAGAATGTGATTTACAATGTAAGAAGGAAAAAAGAGGTAAGACCAGATTAACAACACTCTAACAGCTGAGAACATGAAGCATATGTGGAAGCTACTGTAAATCAAGTTCAGTACATTAGATTGAGACATAAAAATGTATCCCTCTTCTGTATTTATAATCCAGTTATTCATCAGCTAGCTTTAGAACCAAATACCTATCTCCCTTATAATTCCTCACAGACAAAACATGACTTTTTTTAAATTAATGATTTGTTTACCATCTGAGCTATGTTAATTGTCAGTAATAAGGGACAATTTTATGGGAAACAAACTAAAAATGGACACCAAACCTATAACCTACACCTACACCTAAATAATAAAATGCCTCAGTTTAGCTGAAAAGTGTCTTGAACAAGAATGTGTTGCCAGTGAGCACAGTGTTACGAGCATCTGCTTCAAATTATAAAACAGATTGAAAAAAAGAATAATCCTGGTCGGTGTATCTGAATATTGGAAATGTAAGTTGTGATTATTTTTATGATTTCAATTAAATGCTGTGTTTCTTTTACAGACATTGTGCCTGGAAGGTGATTGGGTTCCAGCTTCATCAAATTATCAAGAAATGATGATATTTGTGTTATTGATGTAAAAGTGGTATGGGATAATAATAAGAGTGTCACTGTGTTAAAGACTGCAGGTCTCAGAAAAGAACATCTCCCAATAGCACTGCACATCAAGGTTGCTGTAACACATTAAATTAAATACAAATAAAACAAATGCTGAAACATGCATTGCTCATCTGTATATAGTCAGTATTCCAAGCTCTGTAAGCCATTACAGCATGTGTTGTGGCTGCTTGTGTTTTGTAATTATAAAGGTACTACACATACAGTCAGTGGTCACAAAAACAGAATATTGGCACCAATTTCTGTGTAGTGTCACTGAAAATTCAGAAATAAATTATTGCATTATTATTTGAAGTTAGGGTTAACAGGGTTCTACTGATCAAATATTACAAATGTGTATTACATTTCTATATGGATGACACATTAATGCTGAATTTAAGAAAAGGTAAAATGTTTATTGTTTAAAAGATTGCATTAACAAGTTGTAAAACAATATTTGGGAATTTAAATCTGTCGTTGTATTGTTGATTTAAAAAATATTCTGAATGAAAATAGCGAATATTACTATATGGATCTGACAATTGTATTTATCCTATTCGATTGTTTAACCAGGAAAAGGCCAAAGGCTCATTGGTTTCAGTACAGTTAGATTGCTTTACAGTTTGTTTGTTTTTCATTTTGCGATTTAAACTGTTTTTATTTTTGTTTTATTTTTTACCTTTTGGAGTAGGAAGGATTTTAGACCAAACATTTATCTTTTTATTGAAAATTATTTAATAAACAAAAACATGTCATCTTTCTTCTGGTGTGCTTTTTTGGTTTCTGTACTGTATATAATGACCTTCCCACAGGAGAGGCATACATTGTAGTTGTGATGGGTACTTTACGTCAAAGCAATCCACCATCAGTGGGTGGCCAGGCGTGATGCAGAGTGCAAGATGCCATGTTCTTGGGTTAGAGCCCAGCCAGGCTTGAAGCATCCGTCAATGAGGAGCACATGAAGCAGGCTAGCTATTGTCAGAAAATCCCAGCTGGTAAAAAAAAATAAAAAAGATGCAAGTGTTGGATACCCACTTTTTAGTGTATTAGCTCAGCAGCAAGACAAACCCATTGTGGCCTATTATCATGTTCTAAAAAGTGGTGGATCTTCAAGGTAGTTGAATTTCTACGGATTACAAATATACATTATTCTCTTACCTACATGACATTCATGTTATCTGGTTTCCAATTCTGTCTTATGTTTTTCATAACATACTTTTTTATTAAAAAAAGATTTGGCTAACAGTTTTGGCTCACCAAGGTTCATACCCACAGGTCTCACCAAATAAAGCATATGGATTCACAGACAGAGATTGGGGCACCTTACGTCATCTATAATCAAATCGGTCTGAACTTCAGACCCTGAGCGCGTTTAGCCATTGACAAGGTTTTAATTAGATTCTGCTATTGAGTTAAATGCTGTGCCTGTATTTTTCTAAATCAGTTTGGTAACAATTAGGTTTCCTAAAAGTTGTAAACTGATTATATTCGTGGAGTGACTATATGGGAATAGTTCTGTTCTATACTATTACAGTGGTTAGCGCTTTTTTTTTTTTTTTTTAGTTTCTCTTACGATTTCCAGAAAGGGTCAGTTAGCTGTTATTTTATGTAGGATACATTATTTTAAGATGTTAAAAAGAGGATCAATATGTCTCCAGGTAATTGCATTGCAAATGATTGATTGATTAATTAATTAATAAATTAATTAATTAATTAATAATAATAATAAAAAGACAATTTCTTGCATTTTTTTATTTTTATATTTCTTGATTTATTTATATTAGCAGTTAGGTCATAATATTAATATGTATATATGAATATGTTACTGTACAGCATAGTGGTATAGCTCAAGTAAAATGGGTCTTTTGCAGTACTGGTGCTGCACTGTACAAACTAACTTTTTGTTTTGTATGGGAATGGGTTAGCTTACAATTCTATCGTAAAGTGACACTGTCCTTGAATAAGCATGTTGCTGGTCTTTAACAGTGAGGCATGTAGCTATGAATCTCAGTTATAGTCATAATATACTTGCATTGTCTTAAATGTTAAATGTTAGAGACAGAAGTAAATACAAACACTTCATCAACTTTTAATTGGCTAAGTCAAAGGGAGTGTTACTGTGCACAGGGCATTACACTTGTCATTTCATTATAACCCTTCTGGAAAGAGACATGTGGTGCCAAGGGAATCATTGAACATATGGCTGTGAGGCTTAATGAGCTAAATGTTAAGTTAAAAGATTTATCACCCACAGACTTTTAAAGAACACTTGAGTAATTAGTTTAATGAGAAGATATAAACAGCCATCATGCTCAGAAAGCAGTACACTTATTTGAACATCACAATAATTCGTTTTGTGAGTTTAAAGAGACAAGGAGAAATCAGTTAAGGTGCATAGGTAACCCCCACACAAATACACACACACCTATCTATTTCGAACCACAGTCTATCAATGTATACTTGCAATATACACTAACATCAAGTAATACTATAATAATAAGCAGAATCAAGTTTATGTACAGGATAACCTCATAACTGGAAATTATATGGTTTTCAAAGTACAGAATGAAGCACAGTCATGTGAATCCTAGAGTACAGAATGAAGCATAGTCATGTGAATCCTAGAGTATAGAATGAAGCATAGTCATGTGAATCCTAGAGTACAGAATGAAGCATAGTCATGTGAATCCTAGAGTACAGAATGAAGCATAGTCATGTGAATCCTAGAGTACAGAATGAAGCAGTCATGTGAATCCTAGAGTACAGAATGAAGCATAGTCATGTGAATCCTAGAGTACAGAATGGAGCATAGTCATGTGAATCCTAGAGTACAGAATGAAGCATAGTCATGTGAATCCTAGAGTACAGAATGAAGCACAGTCATGTGAATCCTAGAGTACAGAATAAAGCATAGTCATGTGAATCCTAGTGTAAGGAACATTCACAATATTCATTTGGGTTTTATTCAGGACCTGTTTGAACGCTTACAATAGGTGAGCCATTTTCATATGTTGTGTTTTTGTGTATTTTGTATTATATTTATTTATGTATTTGTTGTTTTTTGGTTAACCTTTTCTCCTTGCCTCTTCATTTTAACCCTTAAAAATGTACAGTATGTACAGTATAATACATATGTTGCAACAAAATATTTTCTATAATATTGGAATTCTGTGAAGCTAGTGTATTGGTATTGAAGACGCTTTTCGAATTGCCTGCTTATGTTTGAAACATCATCAACTGGGCAATAAATACATGTTCTTAAAAAAAAAAAAAAAATTGCATATATATATATATATATATATATATATATATATATATATATATATATATATATATATAAGAAGCAGTTAATGGAGAAATGTAATTCTGCGCAATATTAAATAGAAACAGTTGCTCAGACTTATTTATTGTCTGATCCAATTTACAGGTCTGTAATAATATGTCATGAGGGCTATTACTCTCATTGTACTGTAGAAAGACACTCATTTACGATGTGTGGTGGTGCATATGACACAGCCGCAGGGGATATAGTTGGGGGAGACTTAGTGCAGATGACACAACAGCAAGAGATTCCACATCCCTATCAGAGGACAAGGGGAGGAGATGCCTGTCCCACGCGTGAGACCTCATACCTGCAGCGAAGTCAACTAATGCACAAATTATGTTTCTTATCTCTTCTTGTCATTAGCACTGGTTCCCTGTAACTTAAATTGAGGATATGTACATTTTACAAGCACCGCAGTAGCTTCAGAATGTGTACACTTCATTCTAAACTGATACCAATCTTTCCAAACAACTTGATCAGAAAGTGAGTCTGACACAGGAAATGATACAGTACCATATCTTATATCTAATAGCCTGTGTGACGGGGTTCCCACCCCTTGTGGATATTAATTTATTATATGTATGTATTTTAATTTGTATTGTGTTATTATAGTTGTGTGTGTGCGGACGGATGCAAGCCGTCCAACGTTATTGTTTATTATTTGAGACCAGAGCAACCAGAATTATCCCGGGTTTAAAAGGCATGTCGTATGCAGACAGGCTAAAAGAATTGAATCTATTCAGTCTTGAACAAAGAAGACTACGCAGCGATCTGATTCAAACATTCAAAATCCTAAAAGGTATAGACAATGTCGACCCAGGGGACTTTTTTGACCTGAAAAAAGAAACAAGGACCAGGGCTCATAAATGGAGATTAGATAAAGGGGCATTCAGAACAGAAGATAGGAGGCACTTTTTTACACAGAGAATTGTGAGGGTCTGGAACCAACTCCCCAGTAATGTTGTTCAAGCTGACACCCTGGGATCCTTCAAGAAGCTGCTTGATGAGATTCTGGGATCAATAAGCTACTAACAACCAAACGAGCAAGATGGGCTGAATGGTCTTCTCTCGTTTGCAAACTTTCTTATGTTCTTCTTATGTTCTTATGAGACCAGCGAAAAGCCGGTCCTGTAAAATGTAGTCGGTGTGGATGGGGTTAAATCCCCATCCCAATAAAGCCAGTGGGAATGTGGCTGGAGCCTTAATAAGGTAATTGTTTAATAGGTAATTAAGGCTCCAGCCACAGAATATAAAAAGACCCACTTCAGCTCATTATGGGAGTTAGGAATTAAGAGGAGTTAAGAGCAAGAGCGAATGCTACCAGAAAGCGAACCAAGGTACTCGTTTTATAAAAAGGATTATTTGTTAGTGTTTATTTTGTTTTGGCCAATGTGCCAGTTTCTTTGTATTTTTGTTTAAATAATAAAACACGGAGCTCCATAGGGCCTCAGTATTGCCTCGTACGTTTGTGTTTCCGTTTCATTTCCTGGTCTGACGTCGCCACTGCAGTCCTCACTGCCACACCTGTCATCAACTATCCAAAGTATTCCATTTACAGTTTATACCCAAGGCTATTAGCCCTCTATTAAAGTGTGCCAGATCTGCTGTGTAGCTCCTCATGAATGCAACTGACTTGTAAGAGGGATTTTTACATGACAGAATACATGTCAGGGATGCTTTCCGTAATAAAAGGGAAGCTCATTTACAAGTGTGTGCCAATTCAATGTGTAAATTCAATGTTTCTAATACGGAATCCATCCCTTTTATGTGTAATCAACAAAAATAAAACAATGTTACTCTTGTTTGTGAGTTTTTCTTGTTTGTCTTCTGGTTACAACCTCCATTACAGAAGTAAATATTAGATTAATCATTTAATACAGATTATTATGTACTGTTCCCACCTACTCCCTTAACAGAGAAGACATCTATAGTAATTGTAATTCTATTTTTCACTTTTAAGGAGTTGTTACTGCCTTCAGCCTACATGCTCTACTCATTAAACTTGATTGTTATTTCATTTAGATTTCATAGTCAAGGTAACTTTTTAAAAACTGTTTTAGAAGTACACTGTACAATCTCAAAAATTAGCTGTGTACCAAACTAGCTCAAAGTGTACTGTCTCTATGCAGCTGAAACTTCACAACTCATATGGCAACTATATTAAGTCAGATGTCAATGTCATAGTCAGCAACACATTTAACATGCAGGGTTTCTATAGCACTGCAAATACAAAGCCACTACCTCAGTTGGTATCTATGCTACAAGGCCTACAATCTAACTTGACCCAGGAATCACAGAATGAAGGACCTATGTGAACTGAGTTAAAAAGCCAATATCTCAAAGCGCTGGGTCTTTATCATCTGGAAATCAAAAAGAACACAAGTCAAAGGTCAAAGGTCAATTGTGAAGGGTGTTGTTCGGATTTTGATAATACTGAAAATATGAAGTTTCCCACTTAAATGGTTTATGAGATATTAGCAGTAGTAGGTGTGTTGGCTGGTCAGTAAACTCATGCAGGCTCTACACACAGGGATACATAATAATAATAATAATAATAATAATAATAATAATAATAATAATAATAATAATAATAAAATCCCCAAACAATGGATTTCTGAATGAAAACAGGAAAGCATTGCTTTAAGACCCCCTTCTCACTTTTGTCATTCTGATTACAAAACAAAGCAAATGTGTTCCAAGAGATTAAAATATTCATTTGGAATTTAAAATAAGTGAAATAACTCTGGAACAGGTTATCAAATAAAAAAATGTGTAAAAAACAAAACAAAACAGATGCCCCTGTCTGTTGCTAAGCAGCAGTGACCAAAATAGAATTTCTTCAAATGAAAGGTAAGAAACTTGAATATAAAAAAATAATTTGGCTTTGAAGCAATGCTTGGTCTATGGTTTGATTAAATGCATGAAATTTGATGTCAACATAAAATGATACATAATAGTTCATATACAATAGTGTAACACAATGTATTTATTGCAGAAAAATTTAATAGTTGAATTGCTAAAGCTTGAAACATTATAGACTAAAATAGTATGTCCAGCTGCTTGAATGTATATGAAGTTCTGCCTTTAAATTAAAACCCTTGTAGAATGTATTACTGTTACAGTAATGTGATAACTGCTATGCAGCAGATTGTGTACTGCATAATCAAACCTAGTGTAGAATTCGCAAAAGTTACAAATTGCTAAAAAATATTTTAAAGAGTCCCCTGAAGTTAAAAAAAAAAAGTTGCCAAAATGTAGACTGTTGTCTTGTTAGTAAAGGACAAAAGGAATTAAAAAAAGGATTTGTGATGAATTAGATGTGTACAATGTGTGTACAGGTTCCCTCCACTGCCCTCCCTTTATCAGCTTCCCCTGTGGGATATAGTTGTATAGAGACTTGCCAATAATAAATAGACAACCCATCTAGGATGTATTTGAATGACTGCAAAATGTTATGTTTCCTGTAGCTTCACCAGTAAAAAGAAATACGTAAAATTAAAATAATAATAAGAAATCTGACATAGATACAGACTATACAACAGTGCATTTTAACAAGCACATTCTCCAAACAAACCTTCCACTATTCAGTATCTAAGCAGATCTTTATATTGAAATTAAGAGTGAAATGTTTCCTAATAATTGTTAGAAAAACTAATTCATCCTTTGTTCTGGGAAATATAATGGAAGATGGGTTTTGTTTAATGAGTGCAGTGAGTTTGCAAGCAATTAATTGCCAGAGATATATAAGAGAGTAATTAAATCTTGTCAAGGAATGTATGTGAGCTGTCACCCTTACTGTTGTTGTTTCATTAGCTTAGCTCATTCAAATGAAAAACATATTTTGTATGATTTGCTGAAAGCCATGCAAATAGTTTAGTTTAAAATGTGCAGTTAAAGGTGAATGGTAAAGTAAAGGAGCTTTTGCTTCTGCATTTGAGAATCCACAAATACTGATGTTTCAAAAGGAACAAAATTAACAAAGGTCATTCTAGTAAGCTGACTTCACTGCAGATTTACACTCCCACAAACCTAAAGCAATAAAAGGAGCTAACCATTGAGGATTGGTCATGTGTCCCTCTGTAACTGAAACACCACAGCCTTGTCACATCATATCCTGACTGACCATGGCAGCCCTACACCCTATTGACAGTGCTATGGAGGGTGTTATATTCATTTTTATTTACACATAACAGCAGTTTAGCACATAGGCATTGGCAAGGTTCCAGTAGTTACAATAGTAAAGCTGTTTACATTATACTATTCATCTAATTTGCATCTTACATGTGATTCATGAAAAAAGGTTGGGCTGGTTTCACAGACCTTGATTAGCATTAGTCCTAAACTAGTTTACCTAAATTAACATTAGGTAGTCTGGGTATAGTGCTAATCAGGGTCTGTGAAACCACAGGTAAAAGTCTATAAAAGTGAATGAACTTGTTCCATGCAGTGATAGATGTAAATGTACTTTTTTACAGTCAGGGATTAAGATTAATATTCAAAACTTTTAGAAAGCATTGTAAAAGCATTGACAGGAGCAAATAGCAAACGGCTGAATCATAACTTTCCCACCGAATACTGAGAGGAAGAAGAAAGGGGTTTTGATTGGTATAGCAACAGTATCACTGTTCTCATTGGCAGTAATGTCACATTTCTATTGTATGCACATGATATACCTGTATATACACAAATGTATTTTCAAATATTTGTTTATTTAATTTTTTACTGTTTTTTGAGGTTGCGTTTTATGTAATATGTCTGTATATTCAAATGTCTGTTTATTTACAATGTTTCAGTTGTGTAGATTCTTTATATGACGTTCCTGAATAAAACTGTGATTTATATTCAATTGTTTGTCCTTTCATTATAATATTTACATTGTTTTTAATACGCTGATCAAATTGACCAGTCATGGTTGTTCTAGGTATGCCTATAAACACGCCCGTTCTAGTGTTAAAAAGTGTTTGTTACCTTACTGCTGTAAAGTATACAAATATTTCGATCAGGTTGGAATTTTTCAGTTTACTGGTAGATTTTTTAGTTTAAAGAGTAAGTAGCAGGGTTTCAAAAATACAGTGTTACACATCCTCACGTGTTGCTACAACTGTTTAAATAACGTACCTGTAATTTTTATTTTGATGGTTAACATCCTGTCCACTTTGTACACTTATAACTTTAAAGTCTGTTTCAATGCTCGTTTAAAAATGTCTACTCTAGTGCACTGGGGTTTGAAATCGGTCCTCTAAATCACTGCAGAAAGAAAAGAAAAAAAACATAACAAGTGCTCTGGCTTTTCTGTTCTGTACCACATCACGGATCGTTATTGCTGTCTTACCTGTGTGACAGTGTGGGCAATAATCTTTACACTATCAGTGCACTAGAGCAGACATTTTGAAAAGAGCTTTTTAACAGAAGTGTACAAAGTGGTCAGGATGTTAACAGCCAAAGGCCATTGATTTAAAACATCTTTTTAAAAGTGTTCTTTAGAGAGGTCTCAGTTCCCTCTTGTGGTCACAGCAATTATGTACCGTACTGTAAGTGTACCAGTACAGTATTTTAAAGTGTTGTTTTTAGAGAAAGCTATCTCAGTTCAATAAAATACAATGAATTGATACAAACAAGGACACTTCAATACCTAAGAAACAAACGGTCGATTGTAGGATGCAGTGTAGTGATTGGTAGGGAGGTGACACATTTGATGTGTAGAGGAGCAGTTTAAGCTTGTAAAGCTACAGCTTGTATATCCCCAATAAACAAGAAAACAAAATAAATAAACAAACAAAAGAATACACAAAAGTTCACTATTCTTCGTGCCCAAAAGCGTTATGAGTTATGGCTTTAGATGTGACCCATTATGTATGCAGTACCTGTTAAATTAATAATTGCCACCTTCCCAAATGATCGTAATTCATTTGTCAAAAACTAAATGCAATGATGTTTAGGAGGGTTCCATTTCCAAAAACAGAAACAGGCCTGGCATGACTTTATTTATTCAATACAACAATAACAGAGTTGTGACTCACCACAGCCTGCACCAATTAGGAGAATTAGGCACCAATTAGGCCACCTCTCCGGTGGCTAGTGAAGTCAATTACGAGAGCAAAGCAGTTTAAAATCCTTGCTCATTAGCATCCTAACTACTCAGATGCCTACATATGTGTACATATTTGCCTGTTGCCTTCATTTATTCAAGAGGAGTTGTACATCATTAAAAAGTAATACCGCTGTATTTTAGATAACAACCACAAAAGCCACCAACTTACTACCAACACTTCTACATTGTACAGACAAGTTGTGTTCTGCATGATAATCATTTGCACTATACTGTGGTTCAGTTTAAGTTTTAGTAATTAGTTGTGATATTACAGTATATGAAAATGTTTAATTTGGAAAAAGCAGCTTCAAGAACAATGCTTTAATAAAATACCTATTATGCTACATCCTTAGCACTGGATGCTCATTAGGTAGCTTCCACTATCGGTGTGAGTTGGAGAGATCAAGGTCTGCCAGCTCACAATCCTAACTGGGGCTGACAGAGTCATTTTCCTGTCAATCCCACATTCAAATTTAGTATTACATATGCAAATTGGTATCAGGACTTGCAATATGACTTCTGTTTTTATTTGAACAAACTACTGCATAATCTGATTTTAATAATCTTGATGCTTAAATTAGTATTATAGAGACCTATACCTCCCTTGTGGTAAAAAACAAACAAAAAAAAAACAATTATTGTGTTTAAAAAGATATTTAAAACTATGTACACATGGAGACAGTTCACGTTCATTAATTAAACACGTTCATTAATTACTAGTCCAATATTCCTATTAAACAAGTTGGAGTCATGTTTGCACAATTATTTGGTTGACTGCTGCAAGGTCTTAAACTCTGATGTGAATGATTGTTTTATCTGGCTATTTTAACCATGTTGCCCTCATTTCTTTAAGATTTTTAACTCATGAGAAGTCTGTGATTTTTCTATGAAATTAGTACTGTATATACCAGTACACGCTAACTGGACGAACACCAATAGAAAGAAAATGTAATATTAACATTGAAAACGATGTACGTGCAAAATACAAAGCTGGAAACAGTATGATCATCCCATTGAGAATCGGTTGATATCACCGTGTAACAATTTTTTTTTTTTTTTTTGTTCCTGGGTACTAAGTGTTATTTCCTAATTGCTTATGCCTCAAAAGTATAGAAAATGGCTATTATTCCCCACAAACTTTGCTTTTGTGACCAGGACAGTGATATTTTGAAATTTACCTATTTTCCAGAACATTCCAGATAGATTCAGTGCTGAGTAAACTTGGAGTAACTTCTAGAACTTTCTAGAACTTTCCAGTAATATAAATAGTAGTATAAATACAGGGGCCTTAAGCCCACCAGTTCAGTTTAGTTCCAGCTGTCTAAGTGGATACATATCTGCATTTTTCTGAGATGGCATCAAGGTCATAGGAGACTTCAAAATGGTGGCATTCCTGATGGGTCTCCAAGGCAGTTTTACCAAGTTTCCCTGCTATCTTTGCCTTTGGGACAGCAGGGACACCAAGGCACACTACCACAGGCGGGACTGGCCACAGCGGACTGAGTTCTCTGTGGGGAGGAACAACGTCAAGTGGGAGCCACTGGTGGACCCCCAGAAGGTGCTGATGCCACCACTGCACATCAAATTGGGCCTTATGAAACAATTTATCAGAGCTCTAGATAAGGAGTCGGCAGCCTTCAAGTACCTTCAAGACTTCTTCCCTAAGCTGTCTGAGGCAAAGGTCAAAGCCGGTGTCTTCGTCGGACCACAGATAAAGAAGATCCTGGAGTGCAATGAATTCCCCAAGAAGCTCACTAGTAAGGAGAAAGCGGCTTGGAACAGCTTTGTCGCAGTGGTTCGGGGCTTCATGGGCAATCACAAGGCCGAAAACTATGTGGAGCTGGTTGAGACTCTGGTGAAGAACTACGGCACAATGGGCTGTAGGATGTCCCTCAAAGTCCATATCCTTGATGCTCATCTTGATAAATTCAAGGAGAACATGGGAGCGTACTCGGAGGAGCAAGGCGAGCGCTTCCACCAGGATATACTGGACTTTGAACGCCGCTACCAAGGACAGTATAACGAGAACATGATGGGAGACTACATTTGGGGGCTGATCCGTGAAAGTGATTTACAGTATAATCGTAAATCTCGAAAAACTACTCACTTCTAAATCTTTTGTAGTCATTTTTGTATTACTTTAGTATAAATACATGTTAATTTGGATTCATATGTTGTTTTTTTCTGAACGAAAAGACAGAAATTCGCCCGTTTTCTCATTGGAAATAGATAAATTTCAAAATATCACTGTCCT
This sequence comes from Acipenser ruthenus, assembly GCF_902713425.1. Classification (NCBI taxonomy): domain Eukaryota; kingdom Metazoa; phylum Chordata; class Actinopteri; order Acipenseriformes; family Acipenseridae; genus Acipenser; species Acipenser ruthenus. The sequence continues at coordinate 15,157,500 of NC_081202.1, read as the reverse complement.
GGTCACAAAAGCAAAGTTTGAGGGGAATAATAGCCATTTTCTATACTTTTGAGACATAAGCAATTAGGAAATAACACTTACTACCCAGGAACAAAAATTGTGTTACATAGTGTATTGTTTGAAGCATGTGTGACCTGCGGATACATTTGGGGGTTTGGGGGTGTATGTCAGCAAGGAGTAACAAGTAACAACTTCTTTAGGAAAACTAGCTTTGCTCATTTCATGTGGATGAAATATAGATAAACCTTTTATAATGACCATGCTTCCTGGAAGTAGATTTAAAATGTTTGTTGTAAAATAGCAAAATTGATTAAGAGGTCTAGTCAATATTTTGTCAAAGAAATGTACTAGTTTCTTTTAGTACTCTATTTCAACATGTGTTATCTTGTGGAATAGCCATATTGAGTTGGCATAGTTTCTGTTTCTGTTCTCACAGGACTTGAGGAATTTCTCTGGTTTTATGAAATACTTTTTAAATTCTTAGTTAATGTTGCGCAGAACCCATTCATTAAATAGAAAGAGGAAAAGCAATCTAATAGGAAAGTAGGGGAAACTGTTAGAGGATCTTAGCCCTAAAATGTATGACTTCCAAAACTACTATCATATTTTAAGCAAACTACATGTGGTTTCAATTTGAATAGGAAAAAAGCAAGTCTACAGACTCTTCACCTTGGCTTAGGCTACCTGTTGCAGACAGACACTAATAAATGACAATGCTGAGAGATCCCTTAGGTTCTCAGCACATGCATGGACAGATGCACAGTATAAGTCATTTTCTTTTAAAAGGGCAATAGATTTAAAAACAGTCTTTACGTTGCTATTTGTTAAGCTGGAATTCACAGTTTCTGGTGGGCGATGGATATGTGGGTGCTTTATTAAATGTTTGATTTCCTGGCCACATGTAGTCAATTTCAGTGTTAATCACAGCTTTTTAACCTTTGCTTTATACAGTGTTATTAATTCTCTGTGTACTCTCCTCCACAGAAATAATCTCATCTTATCTGGCGTTTTCACCAGCTGGAAGTCTAAATTAACATTAAATTAACTAGGCAGAGTTTTCTGTTGTATAAGTATAGAAAGTATGATGCATTGGTTTTCCTTGAAACATACAATGGAGATTTAGTATTTGTATTTTTATTCTCTGGCATTGTGAGATTTTGCCATATGGTGCTGTGGATTCTCAAGCATGTGGTAGTACAGTCAGGGGAAGGGGTTTCCACTTGGAACAATTTGTTTATTTTTCTTGACTGCCTGAGCAAAGCTCATCTGCAAAATCACCCACTGTAAATATGTCTTCTATTTTTGTTTCCAAATATATCACATGTAGGTAAAATATATTCATCATCATCATCATCATCATCATCATCATCATCATCATCATCATCATCATAGTATTATTAGTATTATTATTAGTAGTAGTAGTAGTAGTAGTCGTAGTAGTCTTATATCAGTGTAAGCACAGTTCCTGGGGAGCCCTACAGTTACCCTCCAAGTTGTAATTAGATTAGAACACAGCTGACATAGTCTGTTCTGTTTATATGCAAAAAACCTGAATGCCCCCGATTGATGAAATATTGTATTTATTTAAAAAGCGAACCAGGGGTATTAGGCACTGACCCAAGTAAGTAAGTCCATGAATAGTAAGTCTACAGTTATAAAATGAAACCAGTATAACAATAAAACAAAGAACACAACTTACTTTATTGTTGCTTCCTGAGCAAAAACTAATAAAACCTAAAGGTATATATAAAGGATAATTTTCGGAACCGTTAACTAGGTGACAAAACGTTTTAAACGTCATACCATTAAATAGCTTGTATAATCATATGATAATAAAAACAACTTTATATAGTCTGCACTTGTTTTACAGTGCATAGCGTTGACCAAAAGTGAATTGAATATGGTCATTTAGATTACCGTATCTTTCAAGGTGTGTTCGATATAAAGCATATCCTCATTAATTTAACAATACTGTATACAAAAAAGAGATCAGGTAAGTATACCCGGAGTATACGGGGAGGTGAGATGGTAGCTATCCATTCAGCATCCAGCGGGTTTACTACTAGCTAACATCTTACGAGTCAGAGATGTTGCATTTTATCATTTTCTGCGTGATAAGTCGCAAAAGCTATAGCAACCAGTATGTATGGTGTTGAGCATCAGCTAGTTTCTTCGTGTATATAGAACTTGGAAAGAATGCGTTAGGAATTTGACCCTAAATTGCAGCGTAGGTTTTTGTGTGGTTAATATAAATCTCGTGTCCTCACTGGAGAAATGCAAAAATGTCAAACCTGTGACGTTACCCAGCGCAGATGATTGAATTTTAATGAAATCATTTCTAAATGAATCTCGTTCGTCTGGAACTACGATTGAATCGCGTGATCAGACACTTTTATATAGGAGTGAGGGGAAGGTTTAAACAGAGAGCAGGCTACGAATTAAAGAAGAGGGGATTACAAAACTTAGATAGATTGCTTTAGTTTTAGAGAAACTGAAATAACAAAGTTTTATTGGTATACATTTCAGAAGCCAGGTAAGATACTATTATTCAAATGTGATTGCTATATGTGGGTATATTGCCTGCTATTAGCGATGTTTGTTTTGTTTGTTTTGTTTTATTTTTGAGGGGGGTAAGATAATAATAAAACGCATTAATTGCCACTGTTTTTTTTTTTTTTTTAAATACAGTAAGTGATATTCCTAATACTCGGTTTTGTTATTCCTTTAAACAACATAGAATGTTTAACTTTATTTCAATAATGACATTGTAAATGAAGATACATTATTTTATAATAACATTATTTTATTTTGTATATAATGGATTTAAACGCGTTTTCTTTTAATTTTGGTATAAAGCTGTGTGATGTGAAGTATTTAGCTTTTTTGCTGCATTGACACCACTGGGATTTTTTTTATCTGGGAAGTGTAAGGTATGCAGAATAGTTTTGCTATTTACACTACAGTGAAGGCAGCTTTATTAAGTCAGTTTGCAGAACTGTTCTGTATTATTCGGCACTCAGTCCGCTGCATTCAGTGTGTTTAGTTGTCTGATATGACACTTATTTTACCAGAAAAATAACGTTTAGGATTTCTGATTATCAAAATATGTTCTTAGTTATAGCATTTTATATCACGCAACATTATCTAACAAGCTAATCAAATTATTGAAATTAAATAAAATACATGTCATTAATTATAAACTAAGTTGTCAAGAACAAATTCACCGACATTGATTTAACCTAATAATTATTTATGTATTTATTTATTAAACCGTAGACGATATGCATTGGTGTTGATGATAGTGAATGGGCATGTATCATTAATTTAACTTACTCTTATATTTTCCATAGTATATGCATACCTTACATGCACATATTACCAAATTCATACACACAGTACGAACATAAACACAAAGAGTTTTATGTCAACTAAGAAATAAAATAGTTTACCTTGTATTTCAGTATTAATAACAAGAAACATAGTCATACACTGGGAAATACATGAAATACGTGACATGGCCCTATACTGTTTATACCTTTTTGGTTTATTAGGGTCTTTGGAGCAGAATTGTGGCAGCAGAGTGACTAATTTGCCCACTCCTTTTTGCCATTTCTAATGCATCTCAGTTTAACTCCAGCTAGCTTTAGCGGTTTGCTAAAGACACTTGCATACCAAAATCAAAAGGATACTGTTATTATTTCCACACATGGATGACAATTTGAAATAATTCCACATCAAAGTACAATTATGAGTGTGCTAATAAATTTATTTTTCTCCTGCATGTTCATACCAGGGCAGCATGATGTCTTATACCAGAACCTTACTTCTATTTACAATATTATGTACATCAAGAACCAGTTACTGTTACAAACTGTACAGAAGTGAGTCAAGCTTCCTCTGCAACAATGAAATTCTATCTGAGGCAAAGAAAAATGACCTTGAGGACAACCCCATTCCAAAGAGAGGGGGCTTCATCTACCTTCCTGGTGATGGTCTTTCTTCAGGAGAGGAGAGAGAAAAAAGAACATTTCCAGCTTCCCGCTATAAATACCTCACCCAAACAAAGTTAAAGGGGAAGATGTACCAGAACAGTGCAAAGAGTGGCCGCCGGACCAAATTCACCTTATCCCTGGATGTGCCGACCAATATCATGAACATTCTTTTCAATATTGCAAAAGCTAAAAACTTACGTGCAAAAGCTGCTGCGAATGCTCGCCTAATGTCTCAGATTGGCCGCAGGAAGTAGACTGGATGATTGAAATGAAAGTGTGCTGACTGCTTTTCTTTTTAAAAGGAGGGGGGCGGGGTAAAGCTGTTCTGCTAAGGTTTTACAATACTTTACTTACCATAAAGCCAGCAACAACTGTTACATCTTAAATGTCTGTTCCACAGGTATCAGAGACCCAGTGTAAATAGGGGGTTGAATTATTTTGTATTCACATTTGGCAGGGATGGAATTAACCCCATTCCTGCCAAAATACACTAATCCCCTATTTACACCACTGCCTGTGCTTTTAAATCTGTACATAATTGGCAAATACAAACAAAATGTAATTCATGTAACATTATTTATAACTAGAAGTTTACAAAGCCTGTTTAACAATAATTCAAGGGAAAGGAGTGCTGATGGCTGATGAAAACATTGATAAGCAAAAGAGATGTAAGAAGATGTATTTTAACATTTTAGTAAGAACACCTTTTAATAGTGAATTCCAAATGGGCTTGATGATGTGCATCTTTTTAGGAATCAAACCACAACTGTGCATGCTCATGAGTTACCACTAGTGGGTGCTATAGCTGGCATTACATTTGTGCTGAATTTGTTGAGAATTTTATTTTGTAGCTGTTCATAGAGCTAACAACATATGAACAATGATGTAAAACAGTATAATTTGCTAGAATATTTACATTCTCTATTAAATGATTTGTATTAGTAACTAAAACATAATTAAACAATATGTCAGTTATAAATAAGATTATCTGTTTTTATCTTTAAAGTTTACATAATCCTCACTTACTCATTACAAGCACTTGAAGAAATGGGTTTTATTGAAATTATTCCTAAGTTTCTAAGCAGTGCCTGCACATCTTCCTTTGTTTTTTGTGAATGTGTCAGCATTGAATTGCAGTACTTGAAAACCAATTTGTTTTGATTTATACACATTTTTTGGGGTCAAAAACTCAGTAAAGAGTTTTATTACATTATACACACTTTTCTGTTAATGACAACAAGTTTGTGTGTGTGAGAATAGAACTGTGTGTGTTAAATGTCCTTCATCATACATACAATACTGATTTGTATTTTCCATAACCAAACATAGTTTGTGTTCTTTGAAAACATTGGCTTTTGATTTTTTTTCTACATCACAGTCAATCTAAGTGTCACAGCTAAATCCCAGTACAGGCCAGTACAATTCTGTCCTTCCTGCAATGCAAACGTTAAGTCTTCAGTACTTTTTCCCCAGTAGATAAGGCTAGATTTCTTTGTCAAAGAGTTGCTTCTCAGTGGATCTACCCAGGTGAAATATCTAGAGATAATTAAACATGGTTTTAAAAATATCATTCATGGATTTTATGATTGTAATTAATTTCTCAAAAAAGTATTCTGTGAAATGTGGGAGTTGAAAGAATCTAATTATTAAAATAAAGATCTTCATTGGCACTGTTGCTTCTTTTACTCAGACCTAGTTAAAATCTGTACTATTTTCCTTTCAAGTTTTCTAGAATGTACTCTTAACTTTTAGTTACCTGTCAATTGGGGAGTCGCCAGTTGTTTAACCTTCGTGAATGGAGTCCTGGATATAAAAAAGTTTGAGAACTTGTGATCTACTGTTGCATCCTCACCATACAGCTATATGCCAAAGGTTTTGCATCACCCTCCAGAGTTAAGTCATTTTGCTTCATAGAGTCGAATTAATCCTGCTGAATAATGTTACGTTAACATATTAAATTACATACTGCTTTGTAGTTTTCCATGTACATAACGGAAAACTGACAAAAATATGTGACATTTCGAAATCTAACATGAAATACTATGCTACTATTATGGCTTCTGATAGACTTTTGCAGTATCATTTTGTAGTTTATTTGATTACATGATATTAAATAAAATATCTCTATCCTAAAATTCTAGGTGATGCAAAACTTTTGGCCATAGCTGTAGTTAATATTGTTCAAATAAGATTTGTTGCTAATCCATTAACAAACCACAGTGCAAATGTTCACCCGATATGGATTCCAGCGTCAGTGACACACTGCTGACGCTGGCATGCGTATCAGGTGAAATGTGTCTGTTTTAATGATCTGAATCCCTGTGCCCTATAATTATTAAACCTGCTCATTCATAAACCCCAATTTAGGTGATTAAAATAGACAGCGATGTTTTCTTCTTGTAGAATATAACTTGTTCAAAACAGAGATTTTCTAGAAAATGTAAAAACAAATTTAACATAAATGTATGGAAGAATGCAAAAAAGACAATATTGGTTTTACTGTAGTCTCTTATAGGAGTTGTAAAGACATTTTATGAACTGAAATGAAAACTTTTTCAAATTGAAAGAATATGTTTCATATTGTTAATTCCCCAATATGTATATGCATAAAGTTGTACTGCAGTTAATTGCTGGGTTTAATTGTAACTCTGTATCGTAAGCTGTAACTGAGACAGTTGGTTTTGTTTGTACAAGCTAACATCGTCATTTTAACTGGACTAGTAAAATCTTCTTTGCTATGTTGTACAGCAGTTTGCAATCTCAGACTCATCATCATTATCAAGTGTTATTGAGCTCAAGCCGTGGGATTTATAGCCCAATAAATGTTTTATTAGGCATGGCAATAAGTATTCTCAAATTGAAATGTTTTAATTTCAAATATAGTGAGTTATTTTTTTTATACACAAATGGGACAAGTTGTTTATTAATCAGAATGTAATACATTTCTAGAGACTTCGTGATCTGAGGGCATTTTCTATTGCTGGCATCTCATCTTAAATTCCTTTAGTTTATTAATATCATATTTATTCCAGAGACCTTAAAATAATGTACAAACTTTCTACCCTGTCATTTATTTATCCATAAAAATTCTTTTTTTATAAATTCTGAGCTAAAATAGTAACTACACTGAAGATGAGTTTTTAACTTTAAGGGGTTGATTTGATTAACCTATCCACGCTGGATTAAGCCTCACCTGGATTTTTTTAGATCACTTTACAGTACCAGGCAACCCATCAAGAATCCATTAAAAAGACAGGAATAACATGCTGATACGAATATTATTTTCACTATAACCACAACATCACTAGAGCATAGAAAATACCTGCATGACCCCACACTTATTCTAAGGATAATCCCAGGATAGGTGGTTGACTAAATCCAGGGTGATTCTCCAGTGCTGTACTGTACAGTTGTCATTTATCTCTTTTATACGTTTCAGCTCTTGGGATACATAAACTCTAAGTACTATCTATAAAGGAGTTTACATTTCATGATATATCTGTTTATGTGGCTAGCAGGGGACCTGCTTATGGAACTACCTGCCTGGTTTTGGCTGTGTTGGTTTTTGGAAACTTCAACTTCCACTTTTTCATGGAAATGTGTTTATTTCCCATTAAACTCCAATAAGGCACAGCTTAATTTGTTTAATAAGGTCAAAGACTGATGCTTTAACCCTATTCCTATTATCCTTCTACTCTTGAAGGGAGTGTTTATAGGAGTGGAAGTTTAACAAAACAGAGCTTACCTTCGTTTTGTGTAATATTCCCTTTACTTTGATTTGTTTGTTTTGGCTCGTATATGCAATTTTAGCATTACAATTATTTTAAGCATCTCTCCATGCAATTTGACCCCTTAACGATCACGTAGGTGTGCACTAAACTCAGGTACCATAGAGATGATAAACAGATCACCTAAATCTCAACATGTCTGTACTATAAGATGATGTTATTATCTGAATTTGTACTGTACTATAGCCTACTACACATGCAAGAAATCAGGTATTTCTTTGTTTACTTTATGGAACAAAGTTATGACTTGTAGCAGGCCTGTTCATTAACCAATAATATAAAACATGTCTTACAAAAATATAGGAACTTTATCTAAATATTCGTATTTGCAGGCTATTCACTTTAACTTCCATGCCTATAAACACTCACTTTAAAGAGCTTCATAGGTCCATAAACCTAAATACAGTAAATGGTCATTTTCAAAATAATATGGGAAAGTGGAAAACCCAGCACACATAGCAAGTTTTTTTATGTTTATTCCACACAGTAAATCTATACAAGAAATAAACTTACTTGGTCAAGAAAATACCAAAATTTAGCAGACATGGGAGTAATTAAAAATTCGAAGCATGCTTGTGAACAGCATGTCCCTGGAAAAGGAGACATCATGCTGGTAAGCATACATGTTGAGATGCGAGTCAACATGATCCACATCATTAATACCATAAAGCAGGCTGGCCCCAGTAATCAGAGTTCCATCATTAGGCTCTCTCTCTCTCTCTCTTGGGGGTTTGATAATAATATCACTGCTCAGCGGTGCCTCCTGCTGATGGGAATCCAAACTTCTAATCTGTTGTTTTGTGCGTCATAGCCAGTGCATTGTTTTTCTAATCCATTCTCCAACTTCTACATCACACAGAAGCCACAAGTCTTCAGCTTTTCTCCCTACAAACCATCAATGTGTCTGCTTAGAAAAGTCTATTTTGCTTGTATGTCTTCTACTGTGGGGCATTAGGGTCCATGAATGACTCCATATCAGCAACTGGTGCAGCTTTCATTACTGGAAAACCCAGATCCTCAGGTACCCAGCAGCCCCTGGATATTATTAGATCCAAACTGAGTCATGATAACTCTTTGAATGTGAATGCAAAGACAGGCTTGGATGGGTTATCAATGAGTCCGTTCCCTCCGTTCTGCACTGAAGCCTTCTCTACCAGAGGTAAAGATTTGATAGCGAAAGCAAGAAAGCAATATTCTTTCAGCTTTAATGACAGACCTGGGGTTTTTAACTGCACATTAAATTACAAACACTGATTATTAACAATCAATATACTCTTTAGTTGAAAACATTATAGTGTTAGTAAGACTTTTCAATCTCATAATGTCTTCAATAAACTAAAGCCCATTTATGATGATGATCTTACTACTCCCTCTAGAGGTAAAAAAAATAAAAATAAAATAAAAAGTCTCCATTACAATTCTGAAGCCCTGCACTTGAACATAACTGGAAACTCACTAATACTATGCAATAAGTTTTAGCTGCTGTATACGTTCATGTTTTCATGTTTACGTTTGCCACAAGATTCACTAAATGTGGTCAAGATCCATGTGTTAGCCACCACTGACCTAACGAAGGGTGCTGCCCTGTAGAAACTGACATGGAATTTGCTTTGACAATCAAAATCGAGAGGCAGCTGGAGCACACACAGTCGACTAGACATAATAGTCGACTGTAAATATATCCACCTACATCACTCTATTGACTTATAATTCACGATGCAGTTTTCATTTAGTAGATCTTAGATAGAAATCGCCAACGTAACTCTATCTCCAGGTCAAGAGTACACTTCCTGATATGCCAAGCTTATTCCACTCCCTAAATTGCTCTGCTGTGCTACGTGGCCACGTAGCAGTGTCGTTGACGTGGAAAGGCGGGGAGTGGGTTTGACTGACAGCAACCTCAGTGTGATGTGGAAGCTGTGATCCTGGCAGTACAGAGTCAATAGTCAACATTACTGTTACAAAGAAGACATGATTAAGAAATTCGACAAAAAGGACGAGGAGTCTGGTAATTAATTGCATTATTTTTTTTATTTACAAACTAAGTGTAACCTTTTTAACACTTTACATTTTCAGTCAGAAGGATGTCCAAGCGAATGTGTACCTTACCGTATGCAGGCCGTACGAGCCTCGATATTTTCTTACTTTTTCTTCTGGGATTGGAGCAGTATTTGGGGCCTGATTCTGACGCGATATTTGACCCTTTGAGAAGTCGTAAAATAAAAAAGTGAACATTTCGGGCTAATGTTAATTATGTTACCGCAAAATCTTGATTAGTCACTTTAATAATACAGATATGTTAATGTCATGAATGTACTATTTTACCGGTACTTGTAGCTAAACAATACATGACTGGTTAATGTAGTTAATTTCAAACGTAACTATTGCAGCTTGCTTTAAGTTGTACATTAGTGATGAAGTAAAATAAAAACAAAACTATAGCGCAGTACATACAAGTTAAACATATGCCCAGTCTACAACTCAACTGCCAGCTGTGACACACAACGACAGTACCCCATTCAGATCTGAATCATCAGTTGCCCTATGTTGGTACACCTGACGGTGTACCAGGATATACCAAAAGTATTTTTAAAGTATCCAATTTTATTTTTTATGGTATCAGGTTCGAGTGTCTTTCTTTTTTGTATGTCACTTATGACCCTAAACAGTGCAAGTAGACAGTATTTTATGTTTCTGTTATGTAGTTATAAAGCCCTTTCTAATCTTTATTTTTATTTGTCTAGGAAGTGGCTCTAATCCTTTTCAACATCTGGAGAAAAGTGCTGTTCTTCAAGAGGTATGCCAGTACAGTTTCAATGAAATTGTTTTTAATACTGTACATACATGTATGATTGATTATGATTATTATTATTATTCGTAGTAGTAGTAGTCGTATTATGTATTATTACTACTACTATGTTTATGCAAAGGAAAAATCTAAGAAACACTAGATATGTTTTAACTATAGCAAAATCACCTTGGGTACAAACGGTTGTGATATTTCCAGGGGTCAGTCGTGTGTATATTAAAACTATGTTTTATATTCAGCCTGGTTTAGAAAACCTTATTAGTCAATTTTAATAATGTGTTGTTTTCCTTTTTATTTCCTAATCTGTTTCTGTGTGGATTGTTTGCAGGCTCGTATTTTTAATGAAACTCCAATAAACCCCAGAAGATGTCTTCATATCCTCACAAAGATTATTTATCTCCTGAACCAGGTAAGAAAAGGATGTTTTTGGTAAATCTGTAATAAAAATAAATATATAAATAAACCAACTGTAAAACTTGAAATATATATATTTTTATTTTAAATATTGAACTATGTTTTATAGGGTGAGCATTTTGGAACAACAGAAGCTACAGAAGCATTTTTTGCCATGACCAGGCTGTTTCAGTCAAATGATGTAAGTACCATTTTGTTTTCTATAATGCATATTTTGTACAGCTGACTGACAAATAACATTGTTAGGTAAAGTTTCTACAACGAAAACTATTATAATTAAAATATTTGATATCATATTTGATGCATTGCTTGGCATCTGCATTTTTTAAATACCAATAATTTATAATTATTTTTGTAGATAACCTGTCTTGAACACAAGCTTTTTACCATGCTTTTTGGCTTTAGTGCTTAACGGAATATGTAGCCTTTAGTTTTGTGAAGGTATTGATTCTTCAGACACAAATATCTTTATTTACAGTTTTTGCCAGTCATCTCCTGATTATATTATATTATATTATATTATATTATATTATATTATATATGAACTTTTATTTTACAGCAAACACTGAGAAGAATGTGCTACCTGACTATAAAAGAGATGGCAAACATCTCGGAGGATGTGATCATTGTCACAAGCAGGTAAGGATGTTTCATGTTTATTGGGTACATTTATTTACACTCGCATAGAGTAAATAAGTGTGTCAGATTTTGAATTTATCTTCATCTGCATTAAAATTTCCCATTCCCAGAATGTTTTGACCTGGATGGTACGTTCTCTAAATTTGTCATACATAAAACTACTTGGACAACACGAGAGTGCTGAGCTTATTGTATTCATTGCTGCTGATTTTTTTTTTTTTTTTTTTTTTAGTTCATTCGTATATTTTTCTTCTATACATGGTTATTATATAAACAAATTAGTTAATAGACGGTACAATTTTATTTTTTGGCCATCTAAAAATGATTGTATGATGATGCAGATTTTCTTCTGCTTCGTTGTAGTTTGACCAAGGATATGACAGGAAAGGAAGATGTCTACAGGGGCCCTGCGATCCGAGCTCTTTGCCGTATTACTGATGTGAGTGCCTTTTGATTTTATTAAGTACTTGTAGTTGTAGTTTTTCAATTACAAGATGCAAGTACTAAAAAAAACCTTGTTTCATTATGCATCACAGTCACAAGTCTCTCCAAATCTCATGGCCTAGTAAGAATACTAAACTGAAGGGTCTGCTGCAACCAAGCACTGCCTGGTCCTGGTTCAGTCAGCCCCTTCCCCTCCTCAACCCACAGAAAGCAACCTGCAAAGCATGATCACGGTATCAAACTTATAACAGCATTTACATGGATATGACCCTCTTGTTGTTCCCTGGCTATATAGGGATTTTACATAGGAAATTACTTAACCAATTGTGAAAAAAATAACATTCTTTTTTTTGCATACAGTACATGTGTCACAATACATTTTTACTTGTATCTAGAAAACCACTTATCCAGTTACATAATATTTTCATAATACCAATTGCTCTGGTTTTGTATTTACAGCATGGCTGGATGGTATGATAATCTGTGTGTGTGTGTTTGTCTATATAATGTATGTGTTTTATGTCACACAGACCACCATGTTGCAAGCAATCGAGAGATACATGAAACAGGCCATTGTGGATAAAGTGCCCAGTGTGTCGAGCTCTGCGCTGGTTTCCTCATTGGTAAGTTAATAAACTGAGCTTCATGTTTGTTGTCACATTCAGTTGTTACTTGAATACTTTTGCATGATGTCTGTAAAGCACCACCAGTCTGTAATTTCTTAATGTTTGTGAACATTTGCAATAAGTCTTGAGATTCAATTAATGTCCTTTTTGTTTTTAGCATATGGTGAAGATGAGTTATGACGTTGTTAAACGTTGGGTGAATGAAGCTCAGGAGGCTGCTTCTAGTGACAACATGATGGTGCAGGTAAGCATGTGCTGAGGTGCTCAATTTCACAAAAAAGCTTTCCCTGATAAGATGGAATTGCTTTAGGTCAACACTTTATAGTTTGTGGTCCTACATTTGAATCCACATGGGGGAAAAAAAAAACAAGCTCAATATACTTTTTTTTTTTTTTTTAAGATGACCCAACTGTATATATTTAAGGTAGTGTGAAGCCACACATTTCAAATATGACAAACTGACCCCCATTTAATTTTATAATTGTGTGTTTGTCTTAATTAAACAAATTTCATATATTCAGAAACATTTTCATTTTGTAGTTTTAAACCTCTACTTTGTTGTACTTATTTTGTATTCCACACACAGTACCATGCATTAGGTCTTCTATACCACCTGAGAAAAAATGACCGCCTGGCTGTGTCAAAAATGTTGAACAAATTTACCAAGTCTGGCCTGAAGTCCCCGTTTGCATACTGTATGCTGATTCGTATTGCCAGCAGACTGCTGGAGGAGACAGATGGAGGGTAGGCTCTGCTTTATGTCCAGTGAATTCTTCACTAAATGGACTTTCAGTGTTTAATTTGTCGACCAGTGAAATTAAGAATTGTTTTTCAGCTAACTTCCATTTGGTTATTGTTTGCAGACATGACAATCCCTTGTTTGACTTCATTGAGAGTTGCCTGCGGAATAAGCATGAGATGGTGGTATACGAAGCAGCTTCTGCCATTGTACATCTTCCCAATTGCACAGCAAGGGAGCTTGCACCAGCTGTCTCAGGTGAATTTAAGATGTGATATGTAGAGATAAGCTATATTTATTTCGTGATTTGTAGTAATTTATCACCCAGCCATATTAAACCATTTTTTTTTTTTTTTTTAAACAGTGCTCCAGCTGTTCTGTAGCTCTCCAAAAGCAGCGCTGAGATATGCAGCAGTTAGGACTCTTAATAAGGTAAGTAACAAAACATTGGAAGCTACATTCTTAAGTGCTGGAAAAAATGTTTTACATATTGGTGTGGATGCAGATGTTTTAATTGTCAACCCCTTTATTAATGTATTTTTTTGCAACTGACTTGTTTGTGAACATATGTGGTGATGTTAAAATTATGACAACTGTGTCAAGGGCAGCAGTGTTTCCATTGGATAGCACAATCAAAGTGCACTAACACAGTGCTTGTTCTAGGAACATTGAAACCATCACAAACCATTAGGGTTTTTACTTGCATAACATTTATTTCTGTCTTTTGGTTAGGTGGCGATGAAACATCCATCAGCAGTAACAGCCTGTAACTTGGACTTGGAGAATCTAATTACAGACTCAAACCGCAGCATTGCTACCCTGGCAATCACCACCCTGCTGAAAACAGGCAGCGAGAGCAGTGTGGACAGGCTTATGAAACAGATCTCATCCTTTGTGTCTGAAATATCGGATGAGTTTAAGGTAAATTGATTTTGGTTAAATGTTTTAACAGTGGGTGAAAATATCAAGCATCTAGTATTGCTGTATTGTTTTGGTAAAAAGAAGATAGTCTGTAAGTATTTAGTATTTGAAACTGATGCCCTACTCTTGTGCAAAAAGCTTGTACAACTATGTATGATACATTTTCTAGGTGCTGTCATCAATCCAATGGCTGTCATACTAAAGTTAATAAACTTACACTGAATTGTTGTCAGTACTTATGATCAAGACTTTTTTTTTTTTACTGAAGGTATTCACTTTTATTTTGGTATAATGGTAAACAAATACATATATTTAAGTAAAGAAGCAAAGAACAAGTTAATCCTGCTTTAAATGAAGTCTTGTGTTTTAGGTGGTTGTAGTGCAGGCAATCAGTGCACTCTGTCAGAAATACCCCCGCAAGCACAGTGTGATGATGAACTTCCTCTCCAGTATGCTGAGGGATGATGTAAGTTGTATATTTATTTACATGACCACAAAACAAAGGATGATATTGAGTTATTTTTAGATCAGAAAACTAGTGTCTCTGAAAGATCACTGGGGAATTGCTTATAAATATCATGGTGACTTTTTTCTTGGCAGGGTGGATTTGAGTACAAGCGTGCTATTGTGGACTGCATTATAAGTATCATAGAGGAGAACCCAGAGAGTAAGGAAACTGGCCTTGCTCACCTGTGCGAGTTCATAGAAGACTGTGAGCACACTGTTCTGGCCACCAAGATCTTGCATATGCTGGGCAAGGAAGGACCCAGGACCCCCACGCCTTCCAAATACATCCGCTTCATTTTTAACAGGGTTGTTCTGGAGAGCGAAGCTGTACGAGCAGGTAGGGAAACTTGCAGTTTGGTATTTCTTTGTAGGAAATTAAAAAAAAAGCAAGTTATAAGCTTTTGACTATTGCAACAATGAACATTAGCCTTTATTTGCAATATAGTTCATAACCCCCAAATCTTTTCCCTTAGCTGCTGTGAGTGCTTTGGCTAAGTTTGGAGCTCAGAATGATGACCTTCTACCCAGTGTGCTTGTTCTTTTACAGAGGTGAGGATTGGGCATGTGTGTTCCAGCAGATGCAGCTTTCTTTCTTTCTTTCTTTCTTTCTTTATTTATTTATTTATTTATTTATTTATTTATTGATTGATTGATTGTATTTATTTAAACTTTCAAGTCCTTGGCTAAGCCTTTTGGTGTAACATTTTTGTTGTTACAGGTGTATGATGGACAGTGATGATGAAGTACGTGACAGAGCTACATTCTATATGAATGTTCTCTTGCAGAAACAAAAAGCACTGAATGCGGCCTACATTTTCAATGGTGAGAAGAAAGACTTATTCTTTCAAAGTTCAAACAAAAGCAATCATTTGCTAGATACCAGCTGTTCTGTAAAGTTTGGTCTCTTACTCCTTTAAGTTTTAATAGAAGGTGTACTAGCTAGCAAGTTCTGTTTTTCTACTACAATAATGCATGCACCACAGTGGTGTTAATAGTTAATTTACCATAAAATTCAGAACAGCAAAGAAATTGCATACGTGTATGAGATAATGATGAGTCCTTCATTCTAACCCTTTTTTCACAAGTTTCATAAGGAATGTGTTCATTGTACTGGATTGTATTTTTGGACCGATTTACCTTCCAAAATGGATGCTACTTGAAATAGAAACATAATCTTATAAATTGTTTTGCAGGTTTGTCTGTATCTGTCCCTGGCTTGGAAAAATCTCTACATCAATATACTCTTGAGCCCACAGAAAAGCCATTTGATATGAAAACTGTTCCTCTGGCTTCTGCACCAATTAATGAACAGAAAACAGGTAAGATAAGATCTTTTTTAGATACATATTACATTGTCATTACTGCAACAAAATGGTTTTGCCAGTATAAAAACAGAACATAGTCTTGTTTACAAAAATCTTAATCTTCTCTGCTATTTAGAAATTGCCACAGTGGTTACCAGTAAAATGCCAGAGAAAGTGGGTCCATCTCGCCAAGACATATATCAAGGTAAGTTCTGAAAAAATTCAGAAAAAGAAATGTTAATTATAACAATAGCCTTTTTTAAGAAGATACGAGATATGTTTGGGGGTACGCAACCCTGTAGAAAAATAGGATCTTGAGTCTACAGTTCTTTTCCAGAACAACTGGCAGCCATACCTGAATTTAAGGCCCTGGGTCCTCTGTTCAAATCTTCTGATCCAGTTCAGCTCACAGAGGCGGAGACGGAGTATGTGGTTCGCTGCATAAAACACACTTTCACAAATCACATGGTATTTCAGGTATGACTGCTGTCTTTTATTTAGTTATTTCCTATTCAGTTTTTTATTAAACTTGGTTACAACAATCTACCTTTTTAATTTAGAGTGTAAGAATCTGAGGATATATAAAGGGACCTGCCAAGCGTGTCACACTTGCAAAGCACAAGTTATTGATAGTATCAGAATTTGGGGAAGCATGGAGATGCTTGTTCTGTCTGTCCTTATCTAATACTTTCATTTTTTTGTTTTAATCTTTCAGTTTGACTGTACAAATACCTTGAATGATCAGCTTCTACAGAAAGTTATGGTGCAGATGGAACCTTCTGAAGCTTATGAAGTGGTCCATTATGTGCCGGCACTTGATTTACCATATAGCCAGCCTGGGTCATGTTACACTCTTGTCAGACTGCCTGATGATGATCCCACTGCAGGTACATGTGGGACATTTTTAGGATCATTAATTCATTTGGTGGTTGATCAAATGCATAGTGAGATACATTTTTAAATGAATATTATTTGCTATCCCCCTTAGTATTTGCAACACATTTGTGGACTGTGTACAAGTGACTGAATAATGTGAAATGTAGATGTCTGATTTTGGGACCTTTCAGCACTTCCATAGTAAACCTTCTTCAAGTATCGTGTTCCAAAGACGAAAGTATTTAAACAATACCGTGTTTTGTTAGATGATCAGTGATATGGTTAGTGTTTACCAACACATTGCTAGTTAGGAAATGCCTTAAAGGTGTATTCTTTTGTTTTCTAGTTTCTTGTACGTTCAGCTGCACAATGAAGTATTTAGTACGGGACTGTGACCCAAACACAGGGGAGCCAGATGAAGACGGTTATGACGATGAATATGTGGTAGGTAGTGTGTGTGTGTATATAGATAGCTAGGTATTGGCCATGACTTATGAAAGACCAAATGTCATAAAAATTTCAGATGCTGTTATTAAAAGTCCCTGTTGTCCTTTTCTAGTTGGAAGATCTAGAGGTAACTGTGGCTGACCACATACAGAGGGTCTTAAAACCGAACTTTGGAGCTGCATGGGAAGAAGTGGGAGATGAATTTGAAAAAGAAGAAACATTTGCTCTTGCTTCTGTAAAAACTCTTGAAGGTACTAACATTCCTCTTGCAAAACTGGCATTTACAGTTACTGTTTTAGCACATAATTGGTTTACTATACATCCAGTCTTAAATTGTAAATGGTCATATAGAATTAGTTGTTTGTGGAAGACTGCAGAAAGACTTTTCTTAATATGCATTTGTTTAATCTATATCCATCAGATGTGGAACTACAATCATGCTAATCACTGCTAGGTTTGCAAATGCAAAGTCAATTGCACTATAAACTAGCAGATATTTGTATGGCACCTACAGAATTACTTACAAGAAATTCAGAATGAGCATAATGCAATAGTGTGGGTCTAGATTTAACTACAGATAATCCTTCAATATTTAGACTGAGAAAATGTACTTTTACTGTATGTAAAGAAGGTCTTGGTGCTAGTAATTGTTTGAAAAAAACTGGTCCACTGCATACTTATATTACAAAGGTAATAATACTGTATATATTTAATTACCTTACATCTTTACAACAGAAAAACATTGTTGTTGAAATTATTACAAATAGCATTTTAATTTTCAAGTGTTCATGTATGGCATGCTGCCACCTTTGATGGTATAGTTTTAAATACCATATTCTTGTACTTTTTATTGCAGAGGCTGTTGGTAACATTATTAGCTTCCTGGGAATGCAGCCATGTGAAAGATCAGATAAGGTCCCAGAGAACAAAAACTCACATGTGCTGTTCCTCGCAGGTAAGCTGAGATAATTGTGGTGTTAAAAACACAAAAACAGCATTCATACATTTGGTATGAAGCAGAATGTGTTACAGACATAAGTGAGGATGATAAATACAGGTAGTTCTATATAACCTATGTTAATACAGGAGTTTTTGTTTAATTTGTGGGTTTTTTTAATTTTTTTATTTTTTAATTATCCATGTACATTATATGTGCTGAACCCTCTGGTATACCTGTTCTTTTCCAGGTGTTTTTAGAGGTGGCCATGACCTGTTGGTGCGCTCCAGGCTTGCTCTAGCTGATGGAGTCACAATGCAGGTGACAGTGCGGAGCACAGAAGAGACCGCAGTAGATGTCATTCTTGCTTCTGTTGGCTAAACCTGTTTCGGTAAAGGCTACTATGTACGTTTTAGACCAAAACATTTTTTATAAGAAAATCGGTGGCCCTTGCATAAAACAATGGGTTCAATTAATCCCTTTGTTAGGTATGTATCTGTGTTGTAGGAAATGACCTTGCATGTTTAACGTGTTGACAGCTTAACTAAATGTACTTTCTCATTTACATTATTTTGGATCAATTAAACAGTAATAATTCAACTTGGCTTTGAAACTTTGTTATAATCACAGACTGGTAAAGGGTTTTAAGGCCGTCTGGTTTAACTGAACTAATTAAGTGTATTCTGTATGCTAAGAAAGAAAGTTCACATCTATTTTTTTTTGGTGACTAAATCTTAAATGTATACACTATCTGGATTGGCAGACTGCAAGGAGCCTTGCACACACTATTTGTGACCAGGGACCTAAAATCTTTATAAAACAGGCCTTTATCAGCCAAAAAAAACTTAATTATCTTTTTCTTCTTTTCTTTTAACACAAAGGGCCATTTTTGAGCCTCATTTAATATTAAAAGAAGCCTTACATAATTGTTAGAACCCCCTGTTAAAAGTAGCCACACACTGAAGAACTTGTGCAATGTGTTAATTATGAACAATACACATACTTGGAATTTGCTATGGAAGTTTTAAACTGCATTTCTTTATAACATGAACCTTGACACAATCGCTACAGGCTCTTCAGTGTTGTGTTGCAACTGATAAGTATTATTTATTGGATATCATGAACAGAAAATCCCATTTTTGAAAAACTAGTTTATTTGCATAAAATAAAGATTCATTATAATTGCTTCTTTTGAATTTGTTTTGTTGCTGTGTTTAACAATAATGGCAGTACATTCCTTTATAATGTCACCACAAAAATACTGTTGTATTAGTATACACTTATTAAAATGCATTATTGTATGAACATACAACACTCATGAAACAGGGAATCCACTACCCCTGGAAGTTCACGTATCAATACAAGTCACTCGTACCTTGGTTTTCACTGACTTTGTGCTGGAGGTTTTAAAGAATGCTGATGTTTGTGGTTTCTTGGATTACTACTGATATGCTTGAATTCTACATTTATTGTTTGCTACATACTGTATTTGTATAATTTAACTATCATTTAATCATTTTGAAGTTCAGGTATTAAATGCTTTATTGAATTTAAAAGTAGTGATGGGCACCAATATTGATAGTAAA